>NC_056731.1:190215520-190481889 GCF_019279795.1 Protopterus annectens
TGCAGGTGACAATATAGATTTACTCTTTAAGTATTTTATTTTCCATAATGATGATCTTCGTGTTTCACTGTTGCAGTTATTACATTTGGGTAATCTGCTGGCAGGTTGCCCTCAGTTGGCCTGATTAACAAAGTCTTGGGTCCTGCGTCGGTTGTTTTCCCTTCTTCCATGATGTCAGGCCGTCAGGGGTATAAAACATGCTTGCCCTGCGGTGCCCGAAGCAGAAGCAGTTCACAACTGCCGGTGGGCCTACTCCTGAAATTTTCGTTTTCGAGTTTCAGATCCGAAGTCTTTAACCAAAACGCTAAGTACCCTGTTGGGGAAACCTTTTCTTGGTCCTTACTGATGTCAGTAAAAGTTAATAATTGCATTGCTTGTGGGAAGCAAATACCTCATAAGGATTTTCATTTGTACTGTATTCCTTGCCTAGGCCCTGACCATAATGTACCTTGCTGTTGGTTTTGTGCTTTATTTAATCAACGCACTATCAAACGTCGGCACATTTTTGCTTCTAAATATTTTGGCTCACGCTTTAATTATCCAGAAATGTCATCGGTTAGCAATCAGATTACCGGAATACCTAAAAAAACGCAAAGAAAAAGACAGACAGGCCATTGAGGTCCAAAACTGCTGACTACGCTTCTCCTAAGCCAGCCGCCAGTTTGCCGGTACTAAGTGAGGTGCTTTCGCAGCCCCTGATACCCGCTACTTCTGATTCGCAGGCCTCTACTGAGACCCATTCGGAGTCCGTTATGCTGCGAGATGCTTCATTTATGGAACCTGCGGATGTCTCTATCTTGAATGGGTCTGGAGCCGCTGTGCAGGCACTGGCTTCTGAGGGTGTTTTCAGGCCTACAGGTTAGACCGATGGCCATCTTCAAAACTAAGGCCAAAATCTCGACCTATGCCTAAAAGAATGATGCCTGGGTCACATTTGCAATCCCCTATGCCTAAAAATTAAATGATCAAAATGGCTAAAGATTTAATTACTCTTATCAGGGGTAGCCAACCCCCCCCCCCCTTCTAAGAGGCCTAGGCAAGACATTGATTATGAATCTTCTGAACAGGATTCTTTTTCTTCTGACTCTTTTAATGAACAGGAATTGTCTATTCCTACTTATGAGTGCTCTGATGCAGAAGATTCCATTCCTTCTGCTTCTCCCCTGAGGATTTTTCTTTTGGGGAAACTTTACATACCTTAAGAGAACATTTCCACTGGGAAAGTCAGGATTTCTCTGAATCTAAAAAGAGACTTAGGGATTTTCTTCTTCTTCCTCAGCATAGGCCTTTGGCTATACCTCCTGTTTTAGACATTGTTGATGATGTTTTTTCAGAATCTAGTATGGCTCCTGATTCTCTGCCTCCGGCTCCTTGTAAGCCAAACAGATACTACAGGGTTCCTTACTCCCACAAATTCTTTTTCAAAAATCCTGTTGCAGATCCTGAAACCATTTCTCAGGGTCCCAAGGGCATTAAGGCTTCTACAGCTAAAAATCCTACCCCTTCTGATAGAGATTCCAGGGCGCTAGATAGATGGGGTAAGAAGGTTTACACTTCTGCAACCTTGGCATCAGGGCTTTAAACTGTCAATTTCATATGCTAAAATATCAACAGCATATCATGGGACTGCTTAAACAGAAAATGATAATTTCTGACTGTGTGGAAAAACAAAGATTTACAGGATTTATTGCATTCAGCTGAACAAGTTGGAAAACATACTTTGCAATGTGGTTTTGATTCTTTGGAGGGCCTCTTACAGGGCTGCTGTAACTGGGTCTGTGCTAAGAAGGCATGCTTGGCTCAAAGAGCAAAATCTGCCTGATCATGTTAAAGCAAAATTGTTGGATGCTCTTTTACAACAGGGCCGTCTCTTTGGTAATAAGGCTGAAGACGTTTTAAAAAAGATGGAAGGTAAAGCTAAATCTATGCAAACTGTGAAAGATTTCTTACAAGTGCAACCTCCAAAATTTAGTAGGCACTGGCCTACTAAGAACTGGTCCTTTCCAGTTCCTTCGAGAGCCACTCAAGTCAAACCCAGACATTCCAAAGGCTCCAGGTTTCAGTCACAAGGGACGTTCAGAACAAAACAGTGGGGTGCATCCTCTTCCAAATCTAGAAACAACAAGACACCTCCCTATGGTAAGCAGTCTCAATGACTTCCCTTTACACTTACCAAGCACTTACTTTTAGCCGCCCCTTTGGGGGGAAAGCTGGCTCTTCATGCAAGAAACTGGCAACTTATAACCCAGGACAAATGGGATTTAAATATAGTATCCCAGGGATACAGATTTCATTTCCACACATTGCCAATTCCAAACGGATGGCCAGACCTGCCCCCAAATCAGTGGCAGAGGCCAAAAAACAAGTACTTTCCCTCATGAGCATGGGGGGCCATTTAACCAGTACCAGAATAGGGAAAGGGACAAGGTTTCTATTCAAGACTTTTCCTGGTACCCAGAAAAGACAAATCATGGTGTCCAATCCTGGACTTACCTACTTTTAACACCTTTCTGGACATTCCAAAATTCAAGATGCTGACTCTTCACCAGTTACTTCATATGCTAGGCAAAGATGCCTGGTTGTCAACTCTAGATTTAAAAGAGGCTTACCTGCATATCCCAATCAGGGAATCTTGTAGAAGATACCTCTGCTTCAAAGCAGGCTACTTGCATTACCAGTTCTCTGCACTGCCCTTTGGCTTATCTACTGCACCCAGGGTCTTTAGAAAGTGCCCGGCTCCAGTAATTGCATTTTGCAGGCAAAGAAATATTCAAATATATCCATACCCGGACGATTGTCTAATTCAGACAAAACAAGGACACTCTTCTAAACCATCTGGCGTTTGTAAAAAGGGTTCAAACTTGTCTAGGGTACTCAGTAAACGAAAAGAAATTGCAACTGGTCCCCTCAAAAAATTACATTCCTGGGTGTAAGCTTGAATACAACTGCCCAGATGGCTTTCCTTATGCCAGAGAAGCAAAGTCATTTGGTGACTTACTTCAGACAGGTGGCCACAAAAACCCTGCTTTCTGCAAGGCAAATACTGCAAGCCTTGAGGTTCATGGCCTCCTGCATTCTTCTAATTCCATATGCAAGATGGCATATGAGGAAACTTCAATGGTACTTAAGTTTATGGAGTCAGCATTGTCACAGCCTGGAAACAATGATTCCTATCATACCTTGCCTTCAACTAGAGTTCCTATGGTGGGCAGAGGCCTGCCACCAAAACAAGGGACTGCCATTCACACCAGCCCCTGCCGCCCAAACCCTAACTGCAGACGCATCATCCTTTGCTTGTGGGGAGCACATCTGGCATGGAAGTGCATTCAGGGCAAATGGAGCCCAAATCAAATGCACCTTCATATCAATCAAAAAGAAATGCTAGCTGTACAGAATGCACTGACAGCCTTCAAGGACTACCTTCATCCAGGACAATTAATAATAAAGACAGGCAACACCACAGTTATATGGTACATAAACAAGCAGGGGAGTACACCCTCCTACCCCCCTTTGCTAACTAGCCATGGCATTGTGGAACATGGCCTTGACCCATCAAGTACAACTACAAGCTCAATTCCTGTCAGGAAAGCTGAATAATCTGGCAGACGAACTAAGCAGAAATCTCATGGACCCACACGAATGGAAACTGGAACCACGGATTTTCAACATGTTGACATGCAAATGGGGGAGCCCAGACATAGTTCTTGGGTGAGGCAAAAAGATCTATCAGTTGGACAAATTTTGCACAAGAACTTATCACAAAAAAAGCCTGGAAAGTGGATGCTCTATACTTCAGCTTGAAAAACCTATCCGTCTGTGCCTTTCCCCCTCTGCCTCTGCTCTCCAAAGTTCTACTAAAAGTCAAACAGGACAAACCAAAAAGGATTTTGATTTCTTCTGACTGGCCTCGCCAACACTGGTACCCACTCCTGCGCAGTGTGTCACACATTCCACCGTGGCACCTGCCTCAGACACCTTACTTAATGTCTCAGCAGAACAACCAAATTCTGCACACTCTGCTCCAGACTTTGAATCTTGCAGCGTGGCTAATCACCTAAATTCACCCTTATCATCCCTCAGCAAACCTGTGATGGATGTCATTTTGGAGACGAGAAGACCTAGTACTAGAAAATTTTATGCTGACAAATGGAAAAGATTCTGTGCCTGGAATCAATCCCAAGGGATAAGCACAGCAGTGCCCAACATTCCTCAGATTTTACAATACTTCACTGAGATGCTTCACAGGGGCCTGTCCTTTTCTTCCATAAAAATCCATGCCTCAGCCATTTCAGCTCATTACAACACAGAACCTCCCGTCTACTCTCATCCTCTGCTAAAGCAGTATCTCAGACCGGCCAAAACCTTAAGACCACCCAGGAGAGCTCCAACCCTTGCCTGCGACCTCAGTTTTGTAGTGGAAAAGTTCTCTCTCCCTCCTTTTGAGCCAGCTGCTACTGCAGACTTAAAATTTCTCTCCTGGAAAACAGCTTTCCTTTTAGCAGTCACTTCAGTTAGAAGGGTTTCCGAATTACAGGCTCTTATGGCAGTGGAGCCTTTCATCATTTTCCATGTGGTCAATGTATCTCTCAGGACCAATCCATCCTTCATGCCTAAGGTGGTATCCAGTGTGGCTCTTAATCAGACCATACATTTGCCAACTTTCTTTCCCAATCCACAGAACATATATCAAGAACTGGAAGGATGTAGGAATATGAAAACTGCTCGTACAACAGGACAGTAATCACCAGAGATTTATTGTAAAAAAGACATACAACTCCAAGTTAAGCGCTTTCGACTGTATCCCAGTCTTCATCAGAACAATAAAATATGTAATCCAGTGATATATATATATACACACATCTCCTAATCATACAATAGTGTAATTGATGAAAAAAAACGCCAAAAAGTTTAAAGAGACATGGCCATTATTCACTGATACTATGTTCTGTGCCCCTACTTTAAAATCATGACGCAGCTGTACACAATTATGCACATGCAATACTACACCTAAATTTATACATAAAAATATGTAAATGAAAATTAAAACTGTAATGTATGTATACTAATGATGTTCCATCTAGTAATAAATGTAATGATATTAAAAATGAGTGTATTCATCTCATATTCTAAACAAAATTGTAATAGAAACAACTGCACTGTGGGTTGTGTGTCTTATGTGATTATTATTCTAATGTTAAAAAGGTTTAATGTTGATAAATCGTTAGAGACTCGTGGTCTGGTTGAATCCGTTAAAATTTGCCATTTACTACATAATGCCAATTTCATTTTCCAGTCACTTCAAAAGGTGACATCCACCTGTTCATTAGAAAATAAAGTTGTGGTCATTCCTTCTCTAATATATGCCTATATAGTGCATTTTTGTATCATGTTTCCTATTTTATAAAGGTGTTCATAAATACGCCTGTTCAGCTGTCTCTCTGTCTTACCTATATAGTGTGCATTACATTTAGTGCAGACAGCCAAGTAGACCACCTGCATATATATATATATATATGCCCATACACAAGTGTGTGTGTGTGTGTGTGTGTGTGTGTGTGTGTGTATATATACATTTTTTTTCCTTCTTCTAGTAATGCTTAAAAGAAGAAAGACAAACCTGCTTAAGAAAGTCATCACTGAAGATGAACTTTTCTCTTCCTGTCAGCTTTTTCCAGTCATATGACTAGAGATAGAAGGTACTGTGATTATGTGCAACCAGTTTAGGTGCTTATTATCACATAGTGATGAGGCATGGGTTGGTGGCCTAAGTCCTTTTTACTGTATTGAGGAATGCATGAAAAGTAGTGAATGGCTTGGTATTATATTTGCCCATTTCACTTCTTTAGTGAAATGGTGTTGATAATACATTTGATAGTTTAATTGTATTCTTTTTTTTCTAAGTAGAGCAGTTAGGTTTGATAGTCTCTTTGTTCCTTTTCTTACTACATCTCTGCAAGACTCATGTGTTGCAGTAGAAATTTTGTATGAATTTAAGATATTTTATATATCATGAATGGTTTTTGCAATCAAGTAGGCCTTTGAAGAAGAAAAGTGCATTTACATTTAAATTTGTAGATAGCTGTGAGAGGGGAAATAGTTGATCTGTATTTTCAAAGAATACTCTAATTATAGTAGGGCAGCTAACTCATTCACAAAGATGAAAATTTGTAGGTGACAATATAGATTTATTTTAAGTATTTTATTTTCCATAATGATGATTTCGTAGCTTCACTGTTGCAGTTATTACATTTGGGTAATCTGTTACAGGTTGCCCTCAGTTGGCCTGATTAACAAAGTCTTGGGTCCTAAGGCCGGTTGTTTTCCTTCTTCATGATGCTGTCAGGTCATTGGGTATAAAATATGCTTGTTCTCTATGGAAGTTCAAGTAGAAGCAGTTCATAACTGCCGTGGCCTACTTCCTGAAATTTTCGTTGAAATTTAGACCAAGTCTTTAACCAAAACGCTAAGTACCCTGTTGGGGAAACCTTTTCTTGGTCCTTACTGATGTCAGTAAAAGTTAATAATTGCATTGCTTGTGGGAAGGTACCTCATAAGGATTTTCTATTTGTACTGTATTCCTTGCCTAGGTTCTGGACCATAATGTACCTTAGTTGTCAGTTTTGTGCTTTATTTAATCAACGCACTATCAAACGTCGGCACATTTTTTGCTTCTAAATATTTTGTCTACGCTTTAATTATCCAGAAATGTCATCGGTTAGGCAATCGATTACCGAATACCTAAAAAATGCAAAGAAAGACAGACAGGCCATTGAGGGTCCAAAACTGTTGACGCTTTCTCCTAAGCTAGCCGCCAGTTTTGTCGGGTACTATGAGGTGTCATAGCCCTGATACCCGACTCCATTCGAGTCCGTTATGCTATGTAGACGTTTCATTTATGGAACTCATGGATGTTCCCTATCTTTGAATGGGGTCTGAGTTGCTGTAGGCAATCGCTTCTGAGGGTGTTTTCAGGCTCACAGGTTAGACCGATGGCCATCTTCAAAACTAAGGCCAAAATCTCGACTCTATGCCTAAAAATGATGCTGGTCACATTTGCAAGCCCCTACTAAAAATTAAATGATCAAATGGTTAAAGATTTACCATTTTATCAGGTAGCCAAATCTCTAAGAGGCCTAGTAAGACATTGATTATGAATCTTCTGAACAGGACTTTTTCTTCTGACTCTTTAATGAACAGGAATTGTCTATTCCTACTTATGAGGGTTCTGACAGAAGATTCCATTCCTTCTGCTTCTCCCTGAGGATTTTTTCTTTGGGGAAACTTCTTACATACTCTTAAGAGAACATTTCCACTGGGAAAGTCAGGATTTCTCTGAATCTAAAAGAGACTTAGGATTTTCTTCTTCTTCTCAGCATAGGCCTTTGGCTATACCTCCCATTTAGACATTGTTGATGATAAGCCAGAATCTAGTACATGGCTCGATTCTCTGCCTCCGCCCTTGTAAGCCAAACAGATACTACAGGGTTCCTTACTCCCACAAATTATTTTTTCAGTAATCCTGTTGCAGATCCTGAACCATTTCTCAGGGTCCTAAGGGCATTAAGGCTTCTACAGCTAAAAATCCACCCCTTCTGATAGAGATTCCAGGCTTAGATAGATGGGTAAGAAGGTTTACACTTCTGCAACCTTGGCATCAGGGCTTTGAACTGTCAATTTTACATGCTAAATATCAACAGTATATCATGGGACTGCTTAAAACAGAAATGATAATTTCTGACTGTGTGGAAAAAGAAGATTTACAGGATTTATTGTATCCAGCTGAATGTTGGAAAAACATACTTTGCAATGTGGTTTGATTCTTTGAGGCCTCTTACAGGCTGCTGTAACTGGTTCAGTTAAGAAGGCATGCTTGGCTCAAAGAGCAAAATCTGGGCTCTGATCATGTTAAAGCAAAAATTGTTGATGCTCTTTACAACAGGGCGCCTCTTTGCACAATAAGGCTGAAGAAGTTTTAAAAAGATGGAAGATAAAGCTAAATCTATGCAAACTGTGAAAGATTTCTTACAAGTGCAACTCCAAGATTTAGTAGGCACTGGCCTACTAAGAACTGGAACCTTTCCAGTTCCTTTCAGAGCCACTCAAGTCAAACTCCAGACATTCCAAAGGCTCCAGGTTTCAGCTCACAAGGGACGCCTAGAAACAAAACAGTGGGGTGCATCCCTTCAAATCTGGAAACAACAAGACACTCCTATGGTAAGCAGTCTCAATGACTTCCTTACACTCTCACTAAGCACTTACTTTTAGCTGCCCCTTTGGGGAAAGCTGGTTTTCATGCAAGAAAACTGGCAACTTATAACCCAGGACAAATGATTTAAATATATATCCTAGGATACAGATTTCATTTCCAATATTACTGGTTAATTCCAAACGGATGGCCAGACCTGCCCCTCAAATCAGTGGCAGAGGCCAAAACAAGTACTTTCCTCAAGGAGCATGGGGCCATTTAACCAGTACCAGAATAGGAAAGGACAAGGTTTCTTATTCAAGACTTTTCCTGGTACCCAGAAAAGACAAATTGCGGTGTCCAATCCTGGACTTACCTACTTTAAACACCTTTTCTGACATTCCAAAATTCAAGATGCTGACTTCACCAGGTTACTTACATGCTAGGCAAAGATGCCTGGTTGTCAACTCAGATTTAAAGAGGCTTACCTGCATATCCTAATCAGGTATCTCAGAAGATACCTGCTTCAAAGTGCTATATTACTTCAGATATTACCGTTCTCTGCTAATTGCCCTTTGCTTATCTATCATACTAGGGTCTTTAGAAAGTGCCCCGGCTCCAGTAATTGCATTTTGCAGGCAAAGAAATGATTCAAATATATTCATACCCGGACGTATTGTCTAATTCAGACAAAACAAGGACACTCTTCTAACCATCTATGCTTGTAAAAGGGTTCAAAGTTGTCTAGGGTACCAGTAAATCTAAAAGAAATTGCAACTGGTCCCTCAAAATTACATTCCTGGTGTAAGCTTTGAATACAACTGCCCATTATTTTCCTTACTAGAGAAGCAAAGCCATTTGGTGATTTACTCAGACAGGTGGCCACAAAAACCCTGCTTCTGCAAAGGCAATACTGCAAGCCTAGAGGTTCATGGCCTCCTGCATTCTTCTAATCATATGCAAGATGGCATATGAGGAAACTTCAATGTATAATTTCTTAAGTCATGGAGTCAGCATTGTCACAGCCTGGAAACAATGATTCCTATCATACTGTTTCAACTAGAGTTCCTATGGTGTGGGCAGAGGCCTGCCACTGGAAACAAGGGATCACATTCACACACCAGCTTTCTCCCGTCACCAAACCCTAACTGCATTGATCATCCTTTGCTTGTGGGGGACACATCTAAGTATGGAAGTATCAGGGCAAATGGAGCCCAAATCAAATGCACCTTCATATCAATCAAAGAAATGCTAGCTGTACAGAATGCACTGGACAGTCAAGGACTACCTTCATCCAGGACACCACAAAGACAGACACAACACCACAGTTATATGAGACATAAACAAGCAGGGGAGTACACCCTCCCACTTTGCTAATTAGCCATGGCATTGTGTGTAACATGGCCTTTGACCTATCAAGTACAACTACAAGCTCAATTCCTGTCAGGAAAGCTGAATAACTGGCAGATCAACTAAGAAATCTCATGGACCTAATAATGAATGGAAACTGAACCACAGATTTTCAACACATATGCAAATGGGGTTTGTATATAGTTCTTGGGTGAGGCAAAGATCTACTAGTTGGACAAATTTTGCACAAGAACTTATCACAAAAAGCCTGGAAAGTGGATGCTCTATACTCAGCTGAAAAACCTATCCGTTTGTGCCTTTCCCTCTGCCTGCTCTCCAAAGTCTCTACTAAAAGTCAAACAGACAAACCAAAATGATTTTGATTTCTTCTGACTGCCTCACACTGTACCCACTTTCATGCTAATGTGTCACACATTCCACCGTGGCACCTGCCTCAGACACCTTACTTAATGTCTCAGCAGAATAATCCAAATTCTGCTACTCTGCTCCAGACTTTAACCTTGCAGCGTGGGCTAATCAATGCACCACCCTTATCATCCCCAGCAAACCTGTGATGAGCGTCATTTTGAGACGAGAAGACTTAAAATTATGCTGACAAATGGAAAAGATTCTGTGCCTGGAATCAATCCTATGATAAGCACAGAAAACAACATTCTCAGATTTTACAATACTTCACTGAGATGTGCTTCACAGGGGCCTGTCCTTTTCTTCCATAAAAATCCATGCCCCAGCCATTTGCAGCTCATTACAACACAGAACCTCCCTGCTCATTTCCTCATCCTTGCCAAAGCAGTATCTCAGACCGCCAAACCTTAAGACCACCCAGAGAGCTCCAAACTGCTCACCAGCTTTTGTAGTGGAAAAGTTCTCCTCCCTCTTTTTGAGCCAGAAGCTGCTACTGCAGACTTAAAATTTCTCTCCTGAAAACAGCTTTTAGCAGTCACTTTCCAGTTAGAAGGTTTCTGAATTACAGGCTCTATGGCAGGGAGCCTTCATCATTTTCCATGTGGACAATGTATCCTCTCAGGACCAATCCATCCTTCTGCGCCTAAGGTGGTATCCAGTGTGACTCTTAATCAGACCATACATTTTCAACTTTTCTTCCCAATCCAGAACATGGGAGTTGATTCTGCATTCATTGGACGTATTATGACAACTTAGATTTTATTTATAGACAAAATCTCAAAGAAAAGCTGAACAACTGCTGGATAAGCCATTGTATTCATTTCTGCTATATGCACCATGGCAAACTATCCCCCAGGAGATCAGATCCTATTTCACCAGGCTGCACTTACTTCAACAGCCTTTCTCAGAGTGGGAAAATTTTACCAGGGATATTCTCAGAAGCTGCTACCTGAGCTGCCTTATACATTCACCAAATATTACTTCACTACTCTTTCTAACCAGAGCTGACTTGCCACTGCTGTCCTGGTGGGCCTTATAGCTGGTCCTAATGTTGATAATTCTCTGCCCAACCATAGCTTTGGGAATCTACCCAATGTAATGACTGCAATAGGAAACACGTAATTATACAGTTGTGTATACTCACCATAAAATGTAGATGTTTGAGTGTATTCACTGTTGCAGTCCTGGTTACCCTCCTCCAGCCTCTATTTGTCTTTGTCTATACTTCTACTTTCTTTCACTTGCTAAAGCCTTGGTGTATTTGCTTTGGGATTGGAGGTATATTTTTGTGTTTTAATTTTATTTATTCTTCATTTGGGGCACCTGACGCCTGGGGCAAGAAACTGATGTATGGCTTTATTGCATGTTTTATACCCCTGATTTAATTCGATGTAATGGAAGAAGGGACAGCAACCAATGCAGGTCTAAGACTTTGTTAATCAGGTCGATTGAGGGTAACCTGCCAGCAGATTACCCAAAGGTAATGACTGCAACAGTGAAATTCACTTCTTGAATATCTACATTTATGTTAAGTGTACATAACTGGAAATTTTCTAATACTGAAAGTAGTTTTCTGAATGACTGTCTTTCTTAAGGTTAGGCCAAATGGAGATAAGCCTCACTACATCTCTGGTGCAAGACTTTTGCAGTAGAAATTTTGTATGTAGAATTTAAAAATTTTTTATATCATGCAGTTAAAGTATAGCACACATAAAGTAACAGTATTGAGAAATTGAGAGAATAAAGTAATGTTAGATTGAGGGCAAGAACTACCGACATCTCGCCTAAGTGGGTTTTTTTGTTTATGTACCTTTTAGGTTTTGAAGAAGAAAGTGTGATTATTTAAAATTTAAAATTTTGTAGATAGCTGTGTGAGAGGGGAACAGTTGATCTGTATTTTCAAAGAATACTTTTAAATTTTGGGGCAGTTAACCTTGTCTACAAAGATGAAAAATTTGCAGGTGACAATATAGATTTTTTAAATTTTATTTTCCATAATGATGTCTTCGTTTTCACTGTTGCAGTTATTACATTTGGGTAATCTGCTGGCAGGTTGCCCTCAGTTGGCCTGATTAACAAAGTCTTGGGTCCTCCCGGGTTTTTTTTCCCCTTCTTCCATGAGTCGGTCAGGGTATAAAACATGCTTGCTTTGGAAAGCAGTTCACTGCCGTGGCCTACTCCTGAAATTTTCGTGAGTTTCAGAACCAAGTCTTAACCCAAAAGCTAAGTACCCTGTTGGGGAAACTTTTCTTGCCCCTTTTGATGTCAGAAAAAGTAAAAAATTGCATTATTTGGGGGAAGAAAATCCCTCAAAGGGTTTTTCTTTTGTACTGTTTTCTTTCCCTGGCCCCTGCCCATAATGTACCTTGCTGTCAGTTTTGTGCTTTATTTAATAAACGCACTATCAAAGGGGAATTTTTTGCTTCTAAATATTTTGGCTCACGCTTTAATTATCCAGAAATGTCATGGTTAGCAATCGATCCCGGGAATACCTAAAAATGCAAAAAAAAAGACGGGGAAATTGAGGTCCAAAACTGCTGACACGCTTCCCCTAAGCCAGCCCATTTTGGGTACTCAGTGGGGTCCCGCACCCCCTGATACCCACCCATTCAGTCCGTTAGGGCGAGATGCTTCATTTATGGAACCGGATGTCTCTCCCTTGATGGGTCTGAGCTGCTGTGCAGGCCCCGGGCTTCTGAGGGTGTTTTCAGGCCTACAGGTTGACCGATGGCCATCTTCAAAACTAAGGCCAAAATCTTATGTCTAAAAAAATGATCCCCCACTTTTGCGGGCCCCCTATGCCTAAAAAAAATGATCAAAATGGCTGAAGATTTAATTATTTATCAGGGTAAACCCCCTTAAGAGGCCTAGGCAAGACATTGATTATGAATCTTCTGAACAGGATTCTTTTCTTCTGACTCTTCTAATGAACAGGTTTTCTCTATTCCTACTTATGAGGATCTGATGCAGAAGATTCCTTTCCCTTTTGGAGGATTTTTTTTTGGGAAACCATCCCTTTAAAAATTTTTGGGAAAATTTTCTGAATCTAAAAAGAGACTTAGGGATTTTCTTCTTCTTCCTCAGCATAGGCATTTGGCTGTACCTCCTGTTCTAGACATTGTTGATGATTTTTTTCAGAATCCAGTATGGCTCCTGATTCTCTGCCCCCGCCCTTTGTAAGCCAACAGATACTACAGGGTTCCTGACTCCCACAAATTCTTTTTCAAAAATCCTATTGCAGATCCTGAAACTATTTCTCAGGGTCCCAAGGGCATTAAGGCCTCTACGGCTAAAAATCCTCCCCCTTCTGATAGAGATTCCAGGGCGTTGGATAGATGGGGTAAGAAGGTTTACACTTATGCAACCTTGGCAATCATGGCTTTAAACTGTCAATTTCATATGCTTAAATATCAACAGCATATCATGGGACTGCTTAAACAGAAAATGATAATTTCTGACTGTGTGGAAAATAAAGATTTACAGGATTTATTGCATTCAGCTGAACAAGTTGGAAAACATACTTTGCAATGTGGTTTTGATTCTTTGGAGGCCTCTTGCAGGGCTGCTGTAACTGGGTCTGGTAAAACAGCTTGGCTAAAAGAGCAATCTGCCTATCATTTAGCAATGTATCTCTCAAGTGACCAGTTGGTTTTAATCAGCCCTTAAGAATTTTTTTCCAATAAGAACGGGGGCATTCTGCATCATTGGATTACAAGCAACTTAGATTTACTAGGACTCTAGGCTAAGCTGGTAGCCTTTATTCATTTCTCATGACCATGGAAAAATATCCCAGGAATCAACCCCATTTCACGGTCATCATACCCCTTTTTAAGGTGTTTCCAGGGCTTCAAAATCAGGACCTTTTCATTTCCCAAAACTTCCTTTCCCCCAAACCCAAAGGGGTTTTTTGAGTTCCCTGCATTTCCCAATTGGATTTCCCCCAACCCAATTTGGGGAATTCCCCTTAAAGCCCAAAAAACCAAAAGAAGGGGACACTTCCTAAATTAAGGATGTATTCATTTCGCCTTATCCCTCCACCCCAGTCGATCCCATTTCCACTTTCTTAAAAGCCTTTTGGGTTTTTTTTTGGGATTGGAGGTATAGTTTTTAATTTTATTTCCCTCTTTGGGGCCCTGCCCTGGGGCAAGCTGGTCCTTGCTTTTTAACCCCTGATACCCATGTAAGGGAAGAAGGGACACAACCCAACGGGCCCCAAGTTTGTTAATACCATGAGGGAACCTGGCATTGGTTACTCCAGTAAATTTTTGAATATCTACTTTTTAATGTAAAACTGTTTTTCTTAAAAAAGTATTTTTTGAATATTTTTCTTGGGGAAAAGGGAGTCTGAAGCCCATACCCGGGGGCATGCGAGACATGAAGGAAAAGGGGGAACTCAGAAAACTTGTAAACCAGCAAACAAGGAACCTGCCAGGAAACCCAAAAGGTTGGGGGATGCAACTGCATTGAATACAAAATTTGAAATAAAGCAATATAGTAGTTTCCAGGTCCTTTAAAACCCTAAAAAAATTGAGATGAGCAAAAAGGACATGCGAAGCCTTTGTAATAATCTAAAAATTTTTGTAAAGCAAGAAAAGGAATTTTTCACCAGAAAAGATGGGATTCATGAGAATTAGCAATACAAGAATAGGATAATCCAGTAAAAAGGGTCCTTGGTCAAAAATTAACCAAAGTGATGAATTTGACAAAGTTCTTAAAAATAATGTAAAAAATTTTGGGAAAAATTTTGAAAAAAAAGTGTTAAAATCATTAAATGGTATGAGACACATTGATAGATAATCAAGTAAGAATTCAATTTCATAACTTAAAAACCAATTTAAGTAGGGGAATAATATCAAATTATTTAACCTGGCTTCATATTAGTTTAGAATTGTAGTACGGGTCATCAACTAACTTGTTTTAGTGGAAAAGGGACCCCATTTAACCTTTTTTTTGTAGATAGAAAATGAGTTACTTTTTCCCTTTGAAACTAAAAAATCTCCCCAGTTTATAATGCTAGGGACATTGTTTGCAAGTACCACTTTTAAAGTCCCAACGAGAATTAGCTAGATTATTCCTAATAACTACTTTCATGCATTTTTTTAAATTTTGCTTTCCTTGTATAAAAAATTAGAGATGGTCTAAAAAAACCTTCAATGGTTTTACAGTCCCTTTAGAAAACAGGGGGCTCAAAGGGTTTAGGGAATGCAGTTTTTTTTTCTGGTCTGTCCATTAGGGTTCTGTTTTTATTGGTTTACTAGTTTTCACTGCCCCACTTTCCTTGGTGTTTGTTTGTCTGTGTTTTAGTGGTGCTGGTATGTCTTTCGATCTGGTAGACAATGCGAGAGGAGGAGAGCTACCAGGAGGACATGGAGAATTAGTCGGTGAACTCGCACAATTGGTTGTCTTGCAAAGCCAGTCTTTTTATTCTATTAGTATTGACCTTTCTCAACATTGAGTTATCTTATATTGCCTGTAACCAGGAAATATACAACAACATCCGGTAGAGTGCTAGATCAACAGTGTGGACTGAGGCTACTGGTTCGTTTCTTAAGTTTCTTTTTTCTCATTGCCATTCTACAATTCCTAATTGTTGTTTGCGAACATCAAAGGAATGAACAATGTTTTGGGAAGGTCGCCACCAGAGATTTCAATTCAGTGCTTAACATGAGTCTTTCAGTGGTGCTGGGGAGAATGTTAAAACCAGGTCCTACATGGACAATATCAGTAAGTTAAAAAAAAAGACTGACAAAATATCGTTTTTTATTGTTGGACAATTGTTTTTTGTAGGAAGGTCTCATTAGAAAACAAGCATCTAAAGGCTTAATGGTATTTAAATACATCAACAGCTTTAATCATGACGGTTTATTCCATTTGAAATTATTCGATATGTTTGATAGATGCTTCATTTATGGAACCTGCGGATGTCTCTATCTTGAATGGGTCTGGAGCTGCTGTGCAGGCACCGGCTTCTGAGGGTGTTTTCAGGCCTACAGGTTAGACCGATGGCCATCTTCAAAACTAAGGCCAAAATCTCGACCTATGCCTAAAAAAATGATGCCTGGGTCACATTTGCAAGCCCCTATGCCTAAAAATTAAATGATCAAAATGGCTAAAGATTTAATTACTCTTATCAGGGGTAGCCAACCCCCCCCTCTAAGAGGCCTAGGCAAGACATTGATTATGAATCTTCTGAACAGGATTCTTTTTCTTCTGACTCTTTTAATGAACAGGAATTGTCTATTCCTACTTATGAGGGCTCTGATGCAGAAGATTCCATTCCTTCTGCTTCTCCCCTGAGGATTTTTCTTTTGGGGAAACTTTACATACCTTAAGAGAACATTTCCACTGGGAAAGTCAGGATTTCTCTGAATCTAAAAAGAGACTTAGGGATTTTCTTCTTCTTCCTCAGCATAGGCCTTTGGCTATACCTCCTGTTTTAGACATTGTTGATGATGTTTTTTCAGAATCTAGTATGGCTCCTGATTCTCTGCCTCCGGCTCCTTGTAAGCCAAACAGATACTACAGGGTTCCTTACTCCCACAAATTATTTTTCAAAAATCCTGTTGCAGATCCTGAAACCATTTCTCAGGGTCCCAAGGGCATTAAGGCTTCTACAGCTAAAATCCTACCCCTTCTGATAGAGATTCCAGGGCTAGATAGATGGGGTAAGAAGGTTTACACTTCTGCAACCTTGGCATCAGGGCTTTAAACTGTCAATTTCATATGCTAAAATATCAACAGCATATCATGGGACTGCTTAAACAGAAAATGATAATTTCTGACTGTGTGGAAAAACAAAGATTTACAGGATTTATTGCATTCAGCTGAACAAGTTGGAAAACATACTTTGCAATGTGGTTTTGATTCTTTGGAGGCCTCTTACAGGGCTGCTGTAACTGGGTCTGTGCTAAGAAGGCATGCTTGGCTCAAAGAGCAAAATCTGCCTGATCATGTTAAAGCAAAATTGTTGGATGCTCTTTTACAACAGGGCGTCTCTTTGGTAATAAGGCTGAAGAAGTTTTAAAAAAGATGGAAGATAAAGCTAAATCTATGCAAACTGTGAAAGATTTCTTACAAGTGCAACCTCCAAGATTTAGTAGGCACTGGCCTACTAAGAACTGGTCCTTTCCAGTTCCTTCGAGAGCCACTCAAGTCAAACCCAGACATTCCAAAGGCTCCAGGTTTCAGTCACAAGGGACGTTCAGAACAAAACAGTGGGGTGCATCCTCTTCCAAATCTGGAAACAACAAGACACCTCCCTATGGTAAGCAGTCTCAATGACTTCCCTTTACACTTACCAAGCACTTACTTTTAGCTGCCCCTTTGGGGGGAAAGCTGGCTCTTCATGCAAGAAACTGGCAACTTATAACCCAGGACAAATGGGATTTAAATATAGTATCCCAGGGATACAGATTTCATTTCCACACATTGCCAATTCCAAACGGATGGCCAGACCTGCCCCCAAATCAGTGGCAGAGGCCAAAAAACAAGTACTTTCCCTCATGAGCATGGGGGGCCATTTAACCAGTACCAGAATAGGGAAAGGGACAAGGTTTCTATTCAAGACTTTTCCTGGTACCCAGAAAAGACAAATCATGGTGTCCAATCCTGGACTTACCTACTTTAAACACCTTTCTGGACATTCCAAAATTCAAGATGCTGACTCTTCACCAGTTACTTCATATGCTAGGCAAAGATGCCTGGTTGTCAACTCTAGATTTAAAAGAGGCTTACCTGCATATCCCAATCAGGTAATCTTGCAGAAGATACCTCTGCTTCAAAGCAGGCTACTTGCATATTACCGGTTCTCTGCACTGCCCTTTGGCTTATCTACTGCGCCCAGGGTCTTTAGAAAGTGCCCGGCTCCAGTAATTGCATTTTGCAGGCAAAGAAATATTCAAATATATCCATACCCGGACGATTGTCTAATTCAGACAAAACAAGGACACTCTTCTAAACCATCTGGCGTTTGTAAAAAGGGTTCAAAGTTGTCTAGGGTACTCAGTAAACGAAAAGAAATTGCAACTGGTCCCCTCAAAAAATTACATTCCTGGGTGTAAGCTTGAATACAACTGCCCAGATGGCTTTCCTTACGCCAGAGAAGCAAAGTCATTTGGTGACTTACTTCAGACAGGTGGCCACAAAAACCCTGCTTTCTGCAAGGCAAATACTGCAAGCCTAGAGGTTCATGGCCTCCTGCATTCTTCTAATTCCATATGCAAGATGGCATATGAGGAAACTTCAATGGTACTTAAGTCTATGGAGTCAGCATTGTCACAGCCTGGAAACAATGATTCCTATCATACCTTGCCTTCAACTAGAGTTCCTATGGTGGGCAGAGGCCTGCCACCAAAACAAGGGACTGCCATTCACACCAGCCCCTGCCGCCCAAACCCTAACTGCAGACGCATCATCCTTTGCTTGTGGGGAGCACATCTGGCATGGAAGTGCATTCAGGGCAAATGGAGCCCAAATCAAATGCACCTTCATATCAATCAAAAAGAAATGCTAGCTGTACAGAATGCACTGACAGCCTTCAAGGACTACCTTCATCCAGGACAATTAATAATAAAGACAGACAACACCACAGTTATATGGTACATAAACAAGCAGGGGAGTACACCCTCCTACCCCCCTTTGCTAACTAGCCATGGCATTGTGTAACATGGCCTTGACCTATCAAGTACAACTACAAGCTCAATTCCTGTCAGGAAAGCTGAATAATCTGGCAGACGAACTAAGCAGAAATCTCATGGACCCACACGAATGGAAACTGGAACCACAGATTTTCAACATGTTGACATGCAAATGGGGGAGCCCAGACATAGTTCTTGGGTGAGGCAAAAAGATCTATCAGTTGGACAAATTTTGCACAAGAACTTATCACAAAAAAAGCCTGGAAAGTGGATGCTCTATACTTCAGCTGGAAAAACCTATCCGTCTGTGCCTTTCCCCCTCTGCCTCTGCTCTCCAAAGTTCTACTAAAAGTCAAACAGGACAAACCAAAAATGATTTTGATTTCTTCTGACTGGCCTCGCCAACACTGGTACCCACTTTTGCGCAATGTGTCACACATTCCACCGTGGCACCTGCCTCAGACACCTTACTTAATGTCTCAGCAGAACAACCAAATTCTGCACACTCTGCTCCAGACTTTGAATCTTGCAGCGTGGCTAATCACCTAAATTCACCCTTATCATCCCTCAGCAAACCTGTGATGGATGTCATTTTGGAGACGAGAAGACCTAGTACTAGAAAATTTTATGCTGACAAATGGAAAAGATTCTGTGCCTGGAATCAATCCCAAGGGATAAGCACAGCAGTGCCCAACATTCCTCAGATTTTACAATACTTCACTGAGATGCTTCACAGGGGCCTGTCCTTTTCTTCCATAAAAATCCATGCCTCAGCCATTTCAGCTCATTACAACACAGAACCTCCCGTCTACTCTCATCCTCTGCTAAAGCAGTATCTCAGACCGGCCAAAACCTTAAGACCACCCAGGAGAGCTCCAAACCTTGCCTGCGACCTCAGTTTTGTAGTGGAAAAGTTCTCCCTCCCTCCTTTTGAGCCAGCTGCTACTGCAGACTTAAAATTTCTCTCCTGGAAAACAGCTTTCCTTTTAGCAGTCACTTCAGTTAGAAGGGTTTCTGAATTACAGGCTCTTATGGCAGTGGAGCCTTTCATCATTTTCCATGTGGTCAATGTATCTCTCAGGACCAATCCATCCTTCATGCCTAAGGTGGTATCCAGTGTGGCTCTTAATCAGACCATACATTTGCCAACTTTCTTTCCCAATCCACAGAACATGGGGGAGCGGATTCTGCATTCATTGGATGTACACAGACAACTTAGATTTTACTTAGGACAAAATCTCAAAGAAAAGCTGAACAACTGCTGGATAAGCCATTGTATTCATTTCTGCTATATGCACCATGGCAAAACTATCCCCCAGGAGATCAGATCCCATTTCACCAGGGCTGCATCTACTTCAACAGCCTTTCTCAGAGGTGTTCCTACCAGGGACATTCTAGAAGCTGCTACCTGGAGCTCATTTCATACATTCACCAAACATTACCATTTACCACTTTTCTCTAAATCCAGAGCTGACTTTGCCACTGCTGTCCTGCAGGGCCTTATAGCTGGTCCTAATGCTGGATAATTCCCTCTGCCCAACCATAGCTTTGGGAATCTACCCAAATGTAATGACTGCAACAGTGAAACACGAACACAGTACAGTTGTGTACACTTACCATAAATGTAGATGTTTGAGTGTATTCACTGTTGCAGTCCTGGTTACCCTCCCTCCAGCCCTCTATTTGTCTTTGTCTATACTTCTACTTTCTTTCACTTTGCTTAAAAGCCCTTTTGGTGTATTTGCTTTTGGGATTGGAGGTATATTTTTTGTGTTTTTAATTTTATTTGCTCTTCATTTGGGGGGCACCTGACGTCTGGGGCAAGAAAAACTGATGTAATGGCTTTGGCTGCATGTTTTATACCCCCCTGACGACCCGATGTAATGGAAGAAGGGACAGCAACCAATGCAGGACCCAAGACTTTGTTAATCAGGCCGACTGAGGGCAACCTGCCAGCCGATTACCCAAAAGGTAATGACTGCAACAGTGAAATTCACTTGAATATCTACATTTATGGTAAGTGTACACAACTGTACTTTTCTAATACTGAAAGTAGTTTCTCTTGAATGGGACTGTCTTTCTTAAGGCTAGGCCAAATGGAGAGGGTCTGAAGCCCATCACCCGGAGGAGCATGCTGAGAGACATGAAGGAAAGTGGTGACAGCAGGATCTCAGAAAACTTGTAAACCAGCAAAGCAAGCAGAACCTGCTCACGGACAACCCAGAAAGGATGCACTGTGGATGCAACTGCAGTTGAATGAGCTAATACATAGAAATAAAGCAATATAGTCCAGTTTCCAGGTCCTTAAAGCGCTCAACAAAATTCACCAAAGTAGATGAGCAAAAAAGGGACGCATGACAAGCAAGTCCATTGAAACTCCAATAATGCTGAACAAAAAACTTTTGATATAAGTCAAGAAAAGGAACAAGTGCTTTCATCCAGTATAACAGATGGGACTTCATGAGAACTTAGTCAATACAAGATATAGGATAATCACAGTCAAAGGAAGTCCATTGGTCAAATAATTAAGCCATAAGTGATGAATTAGTACTAAATTGATTACTTAAAAGATAATGTAATTAATACTTATGGAACAAAGCTTTAAAGTTAAACTAAAAAGCAAGTTCAGAATGCATTAAATGTGTATGAGACACATTGATAGATAATCTGAAGTACAGAATTCAATTTCATAACTTAGACGTCAATTTAAGTACTGGTGCAATAGATATCAAATTATTTAACCGTGGCTTCATATTAGTTTCCAGTAATTGTTGCCAGTACAGGTCATCATACTCTAACTTGTTTTTCCAGTGGAAAAGGAGTCCCAGGTTTCACACACATATATGTATTCGTAGCTATAGTAATAATGAGTTACTTGTTCCTTGAAACTAATAAAATCTCCTCACAGTTTATAATGCTAGGGACATTGATTGCAAGTACCACATTTAAGTGTACCAACTGTACGAGAATTAGCTAGATTATTCCTAATAACTACTTTCATGCATATTTTTTTAAATTTTGCTTTCCTTGTATATAAAATTAGAGATGGTCTGAAAAAGACCTTCAATGGTTTTATGCAGTCCCTTTTATTTCGGAAAACAGAGGGCTCTAAGGAAATGCTTATGTGAATGCAGTGTTTTTTTTCTGGTCTGTCCATTAGCAGGTTCTGTTTTTATTGGTTTACTAGTTTTCTGGGATCCTGCTGTCGCCACTTTCCTTGGTGTTTGTTTGTCTGTGTTTTAGTGGTGCTGGTATGTCTTTCGATCTGGTAGACAATGCGAGAGGAGGAGAGCTACCAGGAGGACATGGAGAATTAGTCGGTGAACTCGCACAATTGGTTGTCTTGCAAAGCCAGTCTTTTTATTCTATTAGTATTGACCTTTCTCAACATTGAGTTATCTTATATTGCCTGTAACCAGGAAATATACAACAACATCCGGTAGAGTGCTAGATCAACACTGTGGACTGAGGCTACTGGTTCGTTTCATAAGTTTTTTTTTCTCATTGCCATTCTACAATTCCTAATTGTTGTTTGCGAACATCAAAGGAATGAACAATGTTTTGGGAAGGTCGCCACCAGAGATTTCAATTCAGTGCTTAACACGAGTCTTTCAGTGGTGCTGGGGAGAATGTTAAAACCAGGTCCTACATGGACAATATCAGTAAGTTAAAAAAAAAGACTGACAAAATATTGTTTTTTATTGTTGGACAATTGTTTTTTGTAGGAAGGTCTCATTAGAAAACAAGCATCTAAAGGCTTAATGGTATTTAAATACATCAACAGCTTTAATCATGACGGTTTATTCCATTTGAAATTATTCGATATGTTTGATAGAGGTGGCTTTGGACTTGGGAGACCCCCTTATGCGGTATAGTGAGAAGCTTATAGAAGTATTGTATACCAGTGTAGAATTTTTAAATCGTAGCACTCAGCAGGATTTACTATTCATGTTCGTTGACTGTAAGAGCAAGATGTTCTTCATGTTTCACTGTTGCAGTCATCACACTTGGGTTTATCTGTCTGCAGGTAGCCCGTAGTCGGCCCAAATACCAGAGACTTGGTATTTCTGCGTCGGTTGCTATCGCTCCAGGACTGACGTCAGGTCGTCAGAGGTATAAAAACAGGCAGCCGATGCCATTACATCAGTCTTTCTTGCCAAGGAGCCCGAAGCAGCAGCAGTTTGAGTGCAGGTCGGCTGCTACCTGAGTTTTCATTTCTGAATTGAATCATCCTGAAGTCTTCTAAAGCTAAGTACCCTGTTGGGGATCCTTTTTTCTTGCTCTAATTGATGTCAGAAAAAGTTAACAATTGTCTCGCCTGTGGAAAGCAAATACCACACCAAGATTTCCATTTTTACTGCGTCACCTGTTTAGGCCCAGACCACAACGTACCACACTGTTGGTTTTTTGTGCTTTGTTCAATGCCCAAACTATTCGTCGTCAGGCCCTTGTCTCTAAATACTTTTGCTCTCAATCTCTGTATTCTGAAATGGCTTCAGTAAGCCATCAGACTACCGATCTTCCGAAAAAACGTAAGGATGAAGACAGAGACAGACCACACAGATCCAAAACTGCTGACTACGCTTCCATTAAGCTAGTAGCCAGTTCGCCGGTACTCAGTGAGGCCCTTCCGCAGCTCCTGATGCCCGCTTCGGTGGATTCGCAGGCTGCTACCGCGACCCGGTCTGCCGCGAGAGTCTTGATTTTGGAACCTGCTGATGTCTGTCTACCTTGGATGGGTCCGGAGCCGCTGTGTAGGCACCGGCTTCAGAGGAAGTTCTTCATACTACCGATATTTGACACAAACCAATGACTTATTTCGCATCTTCAGTTCTGACTAAAACTACAGAGTTTCTAAGCCCAAGAGTACGAGCTATGCCTAAAAAAATGACTATCCAAACTCATGCACCTGCTTCCTTGCCACAATATCAAATGCTTAAAATGGCAGAAGACCTGATTATGCTGATTAGGGGAAGCCAGGCTTCCCCTGCTAAGAGAAAATGAGATCTCTCCCCAGCAGCTCTAACAGACCAAGAGTCCGACTCTGAGGTTTCGGAATATGAAGACATGCCTTTATCTGCATATGAGGATTCAGATGCAGAGGAATTCATTCCCTCTGCTTCCCCTCCAGAGAATTTTTCTTTTGGTGAAACCCTGCGTACTTTGAGAGCATTTCCACTGGGAATGCCAATCCTCAGTCCAAAAAGAGACTCAGAGAATTTTTAGATTTGCCACAACATAGACCTTTAGCAATACCTCCAGTTGTGGATGATGACTTTAGGGAATCCAGTCTTACTCCTGATATTTTACTCCCTGCTCCTAGGAAACCAGACTCTCACAAATTTCTTTTCAAAAATCTTACTGCTGACCCAGAGGTCATGTCACAGGGGTCTAAAGGTATAAAAGCAACTACAGCTAAGAATCCCACCCCTTCGGGCAGAGATTCCTGAGCTTTAGACAGATGGATTAAAAAGTATACACCTCTGCAACTCTCACAATTAGGGCATTGAATTTCCAGTTTCACATGCTGAAATACCAACAACATATTATGGAACTTATTAAGCAAAAATAATCTACCTTTACAGACTGTGCAGAAAATAGAATTACAAGAGCTTATGCATTCTGCAGGCCAGGTCAGCAAGCATACTTTGCAATGTGGCTTTGATGCCCTAAAAGCATCTTGCAGGGCAGCAGTCACTGGTTCTGTACTGAGAAGGCATGCTTGGCTTAAGGAACAGACCTTGCTAGACCATGTCAAATCAAATTTACTAGACGCTCATTTGAATAAGGACAATCTGTTTAGCACCAAAGCAGAAGAGATTCTAAAAATGATAGAAAAAAAAGCTAAATCTATGCAGACAAAGATTTTTTGCAAGTGCAGCCTCCTAGATTCAGTAGGCTTTGCCCCTCAAAACATTGGTCCTTTCCAGCCCCCTCAAGGCCATCTCATACTAGACCCATGGGGAACAGACCCCCAGATTACAGACTCAGGGTATGCAGAGATCTAAGCAATGGAGTGCCTCCACTACAAAAACAGGGAGTGCTAAGCCACCCTCTTACGGAAAGAATTCACAATGACTTATCAACTCCACTCCTCACCTCTGCCCAACTGCCCGTGCCCCTAGGAGGAAAACTTGCTCATCATTCAAAAAACTGGAACACCATCACCAAAGACCGGTGGGTCCTCAGCATTGCATCCCAGGGGTACAGATTTTACTTCCACTCACTGCCAACCCCAAAAGGGCTCCCAGATCTCCCACCAAACCATTCGACAGAGGTACAAAACCAAGCTCAATCCCTGCTCTTCATAAGGGCAATTTATCCTGTTCCTGCGTAACAGATGGGTCAAGGGTTCTATTCCAGACTTTTCCTGGTACTCAGAAAAGAGGGCACTTGGTGCCCAATCCTAGATCTTTTCATTCTAAACACCTTCCTGGTAGTACCAAAATTCAAAATGCTCACCCTTCAGCATCTTCTTCCTTTGCTGTCCAAAATGCCTGGTTAGCCACCCTAGACCTAAAAGAAGCCTGTCTGCACATCCCTATCAGGGACTCATGCACGAAACACCTAAATTTCAGGGCAGGATCTATGCATTCAGTTCTCTACACTTCTCTTTGGCTTATCCACTGCTCCCAGAGTATTCACAAAATGCCTGGCTCCAGCCATTGCCTATTGCAGACAGAGAAAAATTCAAATTTACCCATACTTGCACGATTGCCTGATTCAGGCAGACAGGAAAAGCTGTTGCAGCACTTGGTTGACCCGGATTGGCCATGCCAACACTGGTACCCACTACTGCACAGCCTGTCACCGGTGCCACACTGGCACCTACCCCATATCCCAACCCTCCTCACTCAGCAGGGAGGACAGATCTTCAATCCGCAATTGCAAACCCTGAATCATGCAGCCTGGCTTATTCCTTGAATTCTCCCCCAGTGACCAGCCTAAACAAATAGGTGCTGGACATCCTTCTTGAAGCCAGAAGACCCAGTACAAGGAAATCCTGTGCTGATAAGTGGAAAAGGTATTGGATTCAATAAAAAGGAGAGGACACAGCACTGCCCTCCTTACCTCTAATCCTGGTCTACCTAGCAGATCTACTCCACAGAGGCCTATCCTTCTCCTCCATTAAGATCCATGCCTCTGCCATCTTGGCTCATTACAACACTGAGCCACCTCTCTTCTCGCACCCTCTTATCAAACAGTTCCTGAGAGGGGCAAACAACTTAAGTCCACCAAGGAGAGAGCCCACCCCTGCTTGGGACCTTAACTTTTGTACTGGAAAACCTCACGCTACCCCCCTTTGAGCCTGCAGCATCAGCAGAGTTAAAATTCCTCTCTTAGAAAGCAGCCTTGCTTCTGGCCATCACTTGAGCTAGAAGAGTGTCTGAGCTGCAAGCACTTATGGTTGTGGAACCCTTCATTATTTTTCGTGCTGACAGGGTCTCCTTCAGGACTAACCCTTTGTTTATGCCTAAGGTGGTGTCCAGTGTGGCTCTCAACCAATCTATCCATTTGCCAACTTTTTTCCCTAATCCTCAATATAAAGGGGAAAGCGTCCTGCACTCCTTGGTTGTGCACAGATGGCTCAGATTCTACCTTGACAGGACTAAGCCTTTCAGGAAATCTGACCAATTACTAGTCAAGTTTTGCACCAGGGGCCGAGGGCAAGGCCATTTCAAAACAAACCATTTCCAAATGGATAGCACACTGTATCCATTTTTGTTACAACCGCCATGGGAACCCAACCTCTCGGGGGGACATAACACATTCCACTAGGGCAACTTCTACTTCTACAGCATTCCTCAGGGGAGTTGCTACCAGGGACATTCTGGAAGCTGCTACCTGGATTTCTGTACACACCTTCACCAAGCATTACCACCTGCCAATCTTTTCCAAATTCAGGGCGGGTTTTGCAGCAGCAGTCCTGCAGGGTATACTAACCAGTCCCAACTCTTCTTGACTGCCTCCACCCTTTCTTCACCTTTGGGAATCAACCAAAGTGTGATGACTGCAACACTGAAACACGAAGAACGTAGTACAGTTGTGTACACTTACCATAAATGTAGATGTTAGTGTATTCACTGTTGCAGTTCTGGTTTCCCACCCTCCAGCCCCCTTTTCTCTCTCTCCTGTCTGTTTATTACTCACTCCTTACAGAGCTATTGATATTTACTTTTTACTGGTGGTGTTTTTCCCACTATAACTTAGCTCCATGTTTGGGGGGCTCCTGACATTTGGGGCAAGAAAAACTGATGTAATGTCATCGGCTGTCTGTTTTTATACCCCTGACATCAGTCCTGGAGCGACAGCAAACAATGCAGAAATGTTAAGTCTCTGGTATTCAGGCCTACTGAGGGCTACCTGCAGGCAGATAACCCAAGTGTATGACTGCAACAGTGAATACACACGAATGTCTACATTTATGGTAAGTGTACACAACTGTACTTTCTATAATTTATTGGTGGAGGTTGATGAAAAATGTTTATTTCTAAAAGCTGTAAGGAAGCCAAACTTATTGGGGATAAAAATGACTATGATCAGAATTGTATATAACCTTTACCTAATTACAGGGTGGGGGGGGGTAGTACATGATACTAGCAATCTTGTAAAAGAGAGGCTAGAGAGAAATACTGGGATATCTAGTTCACATACTTACCCACACATAGTTTTCACCCACTAGAGATAATGAAAGGTGTCGTTTACCTCAATGTTTAAAGACTAGAGTTCTCCCCCACTGTCACACTTGAACAGATTAATGGACAAAATAGTTCTTGAGAGAGAATTTTCCCCAAACACCAAAAGAGGAAGAAGAGGCAGTGGAAGGGACTTGCATCTCACATACACACACACGCAATGTGATACATCCATCTATTACTGTTGATGCTGTGATTTATGAGCAGGATGACTGTAAGGTATTTAATTATAGCAATATTTTTCTAGATCATACTCATTTTTTTTAATTAAAAAAATGTTTTTGTACCCTTCAGGTCTTTTAACCTTAGTTGGACCCTTGTTGATCTTGAATTAATTTTGAGAAAAATTAACTTGGATATTATATTTAACACAAACCCTTGGATGTGATAAGATTTTATTTAATAATTATTTATTTCTCCTGTACAGCTTTTGTTGCAGAATTTTGAGCGGTTTGTGGATTACGAACTCTGGTCTTTTGCCAGTAGTAAGCATAGGAGGTTTTTCAGTTTAACAGTTCAAGAAAGAAAATTGCTTTTTGAAATTATTCATTATCATGAGATGTTCTTTGTGTTTCACTGTTGCAGTTGTCGCACTTGGATTATCTGCCTGCAGGTAGCCCTCAGTCGGCCCGAATACCAGAGTCTTGGGATTTCTGCATCGGTTGCTATCGCCTCTTCCCTGACGTCAGGTCATCGGGGGTATAAAACATGCAGCCTACGCCATTACACCAGTCTTTCTTGTCGAGAAGGAGCCCGAAGCAGAAGCAGTTCATGAGTGCCGGTCGGTTGCTGCATGAAATTTTTAGTTTTTTTCGAGTTTCAGACCTGAAGTCTTCTAAAGCTAAGTACCCCGTTGGGGATTATTTTTTCTTGCTCTAACCGATGTCAGAAAAAATTAACAATTGTCCTGCCTGTGGAAAGCAAATACCTCACAGAGATTTTCATTCTTACTGCGTCACCTGTTTAGGCCCAGACCACGACGCCCGTCGCTGTGAGTTTTGTGCCTTGTTTAATGTCCGAACCATTCGTCTGGTATTTTTGTAGCTAAATTCTTTCGCTCTCATTCTCCATATTCCGAAATGGCTTCAGTAACTCATCCGACTACCAATCTTCCGAAAAAGCACAAAGACAGAGACGGACTGTGTAACTCAAAAACTGCCGATGATGCTTCAGCTAAGCTAGTCGCCAGCCATCCAGTACTCAGGTGCCTTTGCAGCCCCTGATGCCCGCTTCAGATTCACAGGCCTCTGCTGAGACACATTCGGAGTCCTGTATGCCGTGAGATGTTTCTTCGACTATGGAACCTGTGGATGTCTCTACCTTGGATGGGTCCTGGAGCTGCTGTGCAGTCACCTGCTTCTGTGGGTGTATTCCAACCTACCGATATTCATATTAAACCGACAATTTCATTTCCAACTAAAACGACGGAGTTTCTTAGGCTCAGAATTCGCACTATGCCTTGAAAACCGATGTCCAAAGCGCATGCTCAAGCTCCCATGCCACATAACCAAATGCTTCGAATGGCTGAAGACCTTATAGGGGAAGCTAGCCTTCCCCTGCCAAAAGACAAAGAATTGAATTTCCTTCTGATTCAACAGACCAGGAGTCTGATGACTTTGACCCTTCTGATTATCAGGACATACCCTTAACTACGTATGAGGACTCGGATGCAGAGGAATACACTCCCTCTGCCTCCCCTCTAGAGGATTTTTCTTTTGGCTAAACCTTGCATACCTTGAGAGCATTTTCACCGGGAATGCCATGACTATCCTTAGTCCAAAAAAAAGACTTGGGAAATTTTTAGATTTCCCTCAGCACAGGCCTCTAGCTATTCCCCCTGTCCTGGATATTGTAGATGTCTTCTTGGAGTCCAGCCTTACTCCTGACACCTTACCACCAGCTCCTAGAAAACCTGACCGGTACTACAAGAGTACCTGACTCTCACAAATTTCTCTTTAAGAATCCTTCTGCGGATCCAGAGACATTTTTCCCAGGGACCTAAAGTCATTAAGGCTACTACAGCCAAACACCCTACCCCTTCAGACAGGGATTCTAGAGCTTTAGACAGGTGGGGTAAGAAGGTATATACCTCTGCAACTCTTGCTATCAGGGTCTTGAATTGCCAGTTTCACATGTTGAAGTACCAGCAACATATTATGGAACTAATTAAACAAAAAATGGTGTTACTTCCAGATTGTGCAGAAAATAAAGAATTACAAGAGTTAATGTATTTTGTAAACCAAGTTAGTAAACGTACTTCGCAGTGTGTTTTTTAAGCCTTAGAAGCATCTTGCAGGGCTGCTGTCACTGGGTCTCTACTGAGAAGGCATGCTTGGCTAAAGGAACAAGTTTTGCCTGACCATGTCAAAGCAAGATTACTAGATGGTCCATTAAATCAGGAGCAGTTGTTTGGCACAAAAGCAGAAGTAGTTCTTAAAAAGATGGAAGAAAAAGATAAATCTATGCAAACCATTAAAGATTTCTTAAGGTGCAGCCACCTAGATTCAGTAGGTATTGGCCTTCAAAAAAACTGTTCCTTTCCAGACCCTCTCAGGCCTTCTTAATCCAGACCCAGGGGAAACAGACCACCAAGGCTACAGTCTCAGAATATGCAGAGATCTAAACAATGGAGTGTTTCCACCTCAAAACCAAGGAGTGGTAAGCCACCCCCATATGGAAAAAGTTCACAATGACTTTCCAATCATCCTTCCCAGCCATGCCAAAGTACTTGCGCCCCTAGGAGGAAAACTCGCCCTTCATACGAAAAACTAGATGTCCATTACATAGGACCAATGGGTTCTAAACATTGTATCCCAGGGATACAGATTCTACTTACACTCACTGCCAACTCCAAGCGGTTGTCAGAACTTCCTCCAAAACAGTGGGCAGAGACTCAAAAGCAAGTACTTTCCCTTCTCCATATCAAGTTTCCAGTAGAACAAAGGGACAGGGTTTCTACTCCAGACTCTTCCTGGTGCCCAGAAAAGAGGGCTGTTGGCACCCTATACTTGATCTATCAATTCTCAACACCTTTCTGGTGGCCCCAAAATTCAAAATGCTTACACTGCAACAGCTTCTTCCTATGCTAGCCAAGGATACCTGGTTAGTCACCCTAGACTTAAAAGAAGCCTATCTGCACATCCCCATAAGGGTGTCTTGCAGGAAATATCTACATTTCAGATCAGGCAATATGCGCGATCAGTTCTCTGCACTTCCCTTTGGCTTATCTACTACGCCCAGAGTATTCACAAAATGCCTGGTTCCAGCCATTGCATACTGCAGGCTGAGAAATATTCAAATCTACCCATACTTGGATGATTGCCTGATTCAGACGGGCAGTCAGGAATTGCTACTTCAGCACCTGACATTTGTAAAAGGACTACTAACTTCACTGGGATACACCATCAACGAAAATGAATCACAACTGGTGCCCATCCAACAAATTGTATTCCTGGGAGCAAGCCTGAACACAAATTCCCAGGTGGCATTCCTCACTCCAGAAAAGCAGGTCCATCTGATAAACTATTTCAAACGAATGGGCAACAAAACCGAGCTATCTGCAAGAAAAATACTGCAAGCCCTAGGGTTCATGGCCTCATGCATTCTGCTAATTCCATATGCAAGACTGCATATGAAGAAACCTCAGTGGTTCTTAAAATGTTTCTGGTGTGAACATTCTCAGGACCTGGAAACAGTGATTCCTATCATACCTTGTTTAAGGGCAGAGTTCCTTTGCTGGGCCGAAGCATGCAATCACAACAAGAGACTTCCTTTCACTCAACCCCTCGCTGCCCAAACCCTGACAATAGACTCATCAGACTGTGCATGGGGGGCTCACATGGCAGGCAAATGTATTCAAGGTAAATGGATCCCACAACAAATTCCCCTGCATATCAATCCAAAAGTGATGCTAGCTGTACAGAATACTCTGACAGTCTTCAAATACCTTATCCTTCCAGGACAGCTCCTTATAAAGACAGACAACACCACAGTTATGTGGTACATAAACAAGCAGGGCAGAACTCATTCTTACCCACTCTGCAGGCTAGCCATGGCTCTGTGGAATACAGCCTTGAGCATCCAAGTGCACCTACAAGCTCAATTCCTGCCAGGCAAGCAAAGTTCACTGGCAGACTTGAGCAGAAATCTAATGGACCCTCTCGAGTGGAAACTGGACACCAACTCATTCAAACTTCTAACCCAGAGGTGGGGAACACTGGAGGTGGACCTTTTTGCCTCCCCCCAAAACCACCAGTTGAGCAAATTTTGCACCAGGAACCCTCACAGCAGAGCCTTGGAAGGTGGATGCCCTATCCTTTACATGGGAAAACCTCTCAATTTATGCCTTTCCCCCTCTGCCCCTCCTCACAAAAGTACTACTCAAGATCAAGCAGGACAGGCCAAGGGCAATCATTATTGCACCAGACTGGCCACGCCAGCACTGGTACCCACTCCTATGAAGTCAGACAGCAGTGCCACCCTGGCACCTACATCACACACCTTCCTTGCTGTCTCAGCAGGAGGGACAGATTTTGCATCCACAGCTGCAAACCCTACTCCTTGCAGCCTGGCGTATTCCCTAAATGCACAACCAACATCCCTCAGCAAACAGGTGCTGGACGTCATCCTTAAGGCCAGAAGGCCTAGTACTAGGAAATCCTATGCTGAAAAGTGGAAAAGATATTGTTCTTGGAGTCGGTCTCAAGGGAAAGACACATCTGTGCCCATCTTACCTCAAATCCTTGGTTACCTAGCAGAGCTGCTCCACAGAGGCCTATCCTTCTCATGCATTAAGATTCATGCCTGTGCCATCTCAGCTCATTATAATACTGTACCTCCTCTCTTTTCTCAACCTGTCATCAAACAGTTCCTGAGAGGAGCTAACAATTTAATGCCCCCTAGGAGAGATCCCACTTTGACTTGGGACCTTAACTTTGTACCGGATAAGCTCACACTTCCCCTTTTGAATCTGCTGCTTCTGAATCAAAGTTCCTCTCTTGGAAAACAGCCTTACTTCTAGCTATTACTTTAGCAAGAAGAGTGTCTGAGTTACATGCACTAATTGTGATGGAGCCCTTCATTATTTTCCATGCTGACAAGGTTTCCGTTAGGACTAACCGTTCCTTTATGCCCAAGGTGGTATCCAGTGTGGCTTTAAACCAATCCATCCATTTGCCAAACTTTTTCCCTAATCCTCAGAATAAAGGGGAAAGGATCCTGCACTCCTTGGACGTGCACAGACAGCTCAGGTTCTACCTTGACAGGACTAAGCCTTTCAGAAAATCTGACCAGCTGCTAGTCAGCTTTGCTACAGGGGCAGAGGGCAAGGCTATTTCAAAACAAACCAATTCCAAATGGATAGCACTCTGCATACGTTTCTGCTACAAGCACCATGGAAAGCCTACCCCTCTGTGGATCAGAACTCATTCCACTAGAGCTACTTCAACATCTACAGCATTTCTCAGGGGAGTCCCTACCAGGGACATCCTGGAATCTGCAACCCGGAGTTCTGTACACACCTTCATCAAGCATTACCACTTACCTTTTTGTTTTCTAAATCCAGAGCTGGATTTGCTATAGCAGTCTTATAAGGCCTGCTAGCCAGCCCTAACACTTCTTGACTGCCTCCACCCTTCCTCAGCTTTGGGAATCAACCCGTGTGTGATGACTGCAACAGGGAAACACGAAGAACATAGTACAGTTGTGTACACTTACCATAAATGTAGATGATGTGAGAGTGTTCAATCTCGCCGTTTGTTCTTACACATGGGTGTCGGAGCCGATCCTCGGCTCCGAGTCGGCCGCTTAGCAAAGCTTTGCATCCAGAAGAAGCTCGAGACCAACCTACCTCCCACAATCCCCTCTGCCTTTACCTCCGATCTAGTTTGCCGCTGCAACCGATCGCATCGTTCTGAAAAGCTCTGACCAACTGGGGAAGATAAGCTAACTTTATTTCTTGAAAATTTCTTGAAAATTTTAGGATTTTTTGATATATATTTAGTGGGTGTGTGTGTGCTCTGGTTATTCTTTTCTATTATATATAGTTTATATATATATATATATATATATATATATATATCTATATAGTTTAGTTTCACCTTAGGGCCTTCCCCACCTACTACTAAACTTAGTATTTGATACTTGCAGTTACTGTAGCAGTAAATCATAACATCTATATATTACTGCTGTGACTTATTAACCGATTTTGACAAATTCTAAAGAGTTACTGTTTGTGATAGTGTACAGTACTTTTCTTACACAATGTCTGAGAAAGCTAAGTCAGGTTTTAAGAGGTGCCAGTGTGGGTAGAAGATGTCTGTCACCGACAACCATAGCTCCTGTGTCTACTGTCTTGGCCCTCTCCATCTACAGGAAGACTGTTCTATTTGTCATTCCTTTAGTGGAAGGGTCATGACGGATTGGCGCAGGAAGCTTATGGACAGAGGTCTTTTGAAGCCTGCCTTTCAGGAAGCTCTTGACATATCAGACCAGGCTTCTAAATCCTCGAAGGAGTCGAAGACATCGGAGCCCAAGTCATCGGTTCCGAGTTCTTCGTTTAAGGTTCGTTCACCGGTTCCACAGACTTCGGGGCCGAGTGTCGAACTTCTGGCTGTCACCGAGCCTCGAGTCTTGGAACCGGTGACGGAGCTTCCACCTCCTGCTCTGTTGAGGTCGGCACCGTCCTCGATTCCTTCGTCTCGATCTTCTAGGCCCCTCTCCGACACCAATGTAGATCGTGTGGTGCAGAAGTTAATGGAGAACACGGCCCTGTCCAAACTCATTGCAGTCTCCTCTCAATTGGTGTCGAGACTCGAAGGCCTTCCTTTATCTCCATCTGATCCTCCTCAGAGGCCTGCTCAGCCTTTGGAGCCGGGAGACGTTGATCTGATGATAGTGGAGCCCTTGGTGCCGGAACCGTCCCTTTCTTGGTCGGCACCGTTGACCTCGACTCCATCAGAACCATTACCGGACTCGAGGAGCCGACGATCTATCCTTGGTTCCGGGACCGAGAGTCGAAGCTATGTTTTGGCGCCAACTCTCCCCCTCGGCATGGATCACTTCGGCTCCGTCCTCGGGGTCGATGCCCTTGGCTTCCGCATCGGAGATACCTCCGCATTCTTCAGAACCGGGGGATTCCTCGGCTTGGGGTCCAGGGGCCTTCGACCTTATGAGGAAGGTATTGTCTTCTCAGACAACCACTTCAGCAGAAGCAACTTCTCCCTCCCATAAAGGTCCGTTGTCTTCTTTTGCACCCACGACTACACAAAAGCGTCGAGCACCAGTGTCTCAGCCACTCCCAGAGGGAGCCCCCTCTTCCTCGGAGGTTTCATTGGATGTCCCCCCCCATGACGTCCCGAGGAAAAGATTGTGCAAGAGGAGGCACTTGGATTCTCCACAAGAATCCTTAACATCAGACACTGACTTAGATGAGTCAGAAGGGTCCCCAAAATCACCCTCAGAGGATGTCTCCTTTTCTGACATCCTGGAGATCCTGAAACAGAGAGGTGATTGGCAAGCCCTACCCCCTTCTGAGGATGAGTCGGTTTTGCTGAAGGCATTTGGTGCTCACCCTTCTTCCTCCAGGATCACTCCGCCCTTCGACGAGTTAATGGAATTAATTGCTCGCAGGGCGTGGGAGGCACCTGACACAGTGGAGCCAGTTCCCAGGAAGCCTAACAAATATATAACTGCCCCTCAGGATAAATCATACCTCACTAAGGGAGTTCCAGTGGACGCTATGGTGGTGGCAGCTGCCACGAAAAAGGAGATGTCCGAATCTTCCTAGCCTGTTCATCCTCCTAACAGAGATTCTAGGACCATGGACAGATATGGGAAGCGCATTTTCAGTTCAGCGACTTTTTCCATGCGATCGCTGAACTACTTGACACATTTCACACGTTTACAGAGGGATCTAGTCAAAGAGTTGGGAGATACCCTCCAGGGTAGTACAGATGCTGCTGTCTCAGATAAGGTTACAGCACAGCTCAATACCCTTACATCTATTGTGAACTCGTCCATGAGGCTTATCTCGTATGCGGCCGAAGGGTCGAGTAGGGCTGCAGCTTCAGCAATTGCTCTTTGTAGACAATCCTGGATGTGCCTGTGCTCCTTTGCGGAAGCCTTCAAGTCTTCCTTTACTAACGCCCCCTTTGATGGTGCCACCCTTTTTGGCCCCAAAGTAAAGGAGACCCTGACCCGGTGTGAGCAAGAGGGAAAGACTCTGTCTGCTGTCTGAGTCCGATTTACCACCCCATCCAGACCGTACCCCAAAGGGCAACAAGGTGGAAAAATGTGGTTTCGTAAACCCCAGGGTTCTTTCCCAGCCACACAGGGTGATGCCCCCTCCAGAGGCAGGGGGGGGGCAGAAGTGGAAGACGCCGCCCTGGCGGCAGAGGGGGTCCGCAGAACCAAGGTGACAGGGATACCGTCCCTGGGAAGCCTTTCCAGCACTCCTGAGAGGAGGCCTGACCGTCCTGCTCTGGAGGCAGTCGGGGGACGCTTAGCTTTATATCAGGCCTGGCAAAACCTTACTTCAGACAAATAGGTAAAAAGCATTATTACCAGAGGTTACAAAATCCCTTTTCTATTCCCCCTGTTAACACAAAAAAGATTCCCAGATGTACCACCCCATCTGCGGGAACCTGCAGCTATAGAAATCTCAAAGCTACTAGAAAAAGAGTCATCCAACCAGTCCCGGCGGACCAAAGAGGATCCGGAACTTACTCAAGGTTCTTTTTAGTTCCAAAAAAGACAGGGGACTGGAGTCCAATTCTGGACCTCAGCAATCTCAGTACGTATGTGAAGAAAGAAAAGTTCCGGATGGTCACGCTTCAATCGATCCTTCCGTTCTTACAGAAGGACGACTGGATGTGCTCAATAGATCTCAGGGACGCCTACTACCACATCAAAATGGCCAGAGCGTCCAGAGATCACCTGCGCTTCCGGCTGGGAGCCAGCCACTTTCAGTTTCGGGCCCTGCCTTTTGGTCTAACCTCAGCCCCCCAGGGTTTTCACCAAATGCATGACAGTGGTAGTGTCTCACTTGAGACGCCTAGGATTCCGAGTGTTTCCGTATCTGGACGACTGGCTCCTTTCTGCCACCACCGAGCATCAACTGATACAGGCCAGGGACTACACACTCAGCCTTTGTGTTCAGCTAGGGATTTCGATAAATTTCGAAAAATCTGTGTTACAGCCCTCGCAGCATATTTCATTTATAGGGGCAGATCTAGATACCCGTTCTTTGCTGCTAAAACTCCCCTCCGCAAGAATAGCTTCCCTACAAGAACACGTTTCTCTCCTCCTATTATCCAAAAAATCTCCAGCCAAACTAGTCCTGAAAGTCTTGGGACTCATGTCAGCTTCCCTCATTGCAGTTCCCATGGGGAGGCTACACATGAGAGTTCTCCATTGGCTGCTGTTCGCACAGTGGTCATTCCAACAGTTACCACTGACACACGAAATTCACATTACGAACACCTGCAAAGCACACCTGTCCTGGTGGTTACAGAGTCTCAGTTTTATCAGCGGCCAACCGTTTGTGTTACCCACACCGTCAGCCACAGTGACCACGGACGCCTCCCTGATAAGGTGGGGGGGGGGCATCTTTCAGGGACAGACAGTCCAAGGTGAATGGACCAGTTTAGAGTACAACCTGCACATCAATGTTCTAGAGATGAGGGCAGTGTTTCTAGCGTTGCAACACTTCTCCCCCCTTCTACCTCTAGGGACCATTGCAGTTCAGACGGACAACATGTCCGTAGTCTGGTACATAAACAAACAAGGAGGAACCAAATCTTACCAGTTGTGCAGAGAAGCCATGAGAATTTGGCAATGGGCAGAATCCACGGGTCGCTTTCTGATAGCAACGCACATCCCGGGGTTATCCAACGTCATAGCGGACAGGTTGAGCAGAGCCATCCTGTTACCTCACGAGTGGTCCCGCAACCAAATAGTAGCGGAAAGAATCTTCCGCAAGTGTGGCCAGCCTTGCTGCGATCTATTTGCATCTCCAATGAACGCCAAATGCAGAAGCTACTTTGCCCTGTTACCCCCTCCAGGGATTTCCCCAGGGACGCTCTGATTCACGATTGGCCCCCGGGTCTCCTGTACGCTTTCCCCCCTGTACCACTGATACCGAGATTTCTGCAGAAAGCCAAGGACCAGGAGAGGACCATAATTCTCATTGCCCCATTCTGGCCTCGACAGATTTGGTTCCCCTTTCTTCAAGCCCACCAAATACGGGAGCCTTGGATTCTGGACCCAGTACCAGACCTACTGACTCATTCGTCAGGAGCTCCTCACCCATCGCTCCTGTCCCTCAAATTAGCAGCTTGGCTGCTCCGCTTCCCTACTTAGCCAGGTCTGATCTTCTCTCTCCGGCGGTTCAGGACATTCTGGTAGCCTCTCATAAGGCTTCCACTACTAAAATTTACACCAGTAAGTGGAAACGTTTCGTTTTCTGGGCGACTACACAGCATTTAGATCCCTTAGTAGCTCCTCTAAACAAGATTTTGGAGTTCCTCTCCATGCTGTTTCATCAAGGAGCCTTTACTGCCACTTTAAAAGTTCAGTTGGCTGCTATTTCAAACTTTCATGTGGGAGAGAACGGAGCGCCCATTATGGCTCATAGGCTTTGTAAAGCCTTCTTGAAAGGGTCTTTTCATCTTAGACCGGCGATTAGGTTTCCTACAGCTCCTTGGAATCTAAATCTACTCTTATCCCACCTAATGTTACCACCCTTTGAACCAGCTTCTTCCTGTTCCTTAAAGTTCTTGTCCTGGAAAACTCTTTTCCTAGTAGCTATCACTTCAGCCAGATGAGTATCAGAGCTTCAAGCTCTTTCCATTAGGCAGCCATATTTAATTTTTCACCCGGACAGGGTATCATTACGCACCAACCCTTCTTTCCTCCCTAACGTTTGTTCGATTAACAACATTAATCAGTCCATTGAGCTTCCCACATTTTTCAAAAAACACTCCAATAAGCTGGAATATATGTTGCACAAGCTGGATGTTCATAGACAACTCAGATTCTACCTAGATAGAACTAAAGACCATAGAAAAGCAGACCAACTCTTTATAGCCTTTGCGGACAACAAAAAGGGCCATGGCAGTGACGAAGCGTACTCTTTCCAAATGGCTAACTGATTGTATTACGTACGTTTACTCTGCTTCTAATCAGATTTTACCCACCAAACCAAAGGGACATTCTACTAGATCAGTTTCTACATCTTTGGCTCATGCGGCTCGTCTGCCTTTGGACACTATTTGTGCAGCCGCCACTTGGTCTAAACCACATACGTTCATCACTCATAAAGTGGACAGGACTTCCAGGGACAGAGCATCTTTTGGTTCTACTGTGCTCAGGAACGTTCTTCCGTGAGTCTCTCAGGGTAACGGAGCTAGGGACGCTACCCATGTGTAAGAACAAACGGCGAGATTGAACACTCTCACATAAAGAAGTTACGTCCTTACCATAACGTTCCATGTGGAGTTTTCATCTCGCCTTTGTTCTAACATTCCCACCCTCAGGTCTGGAAGAACGTTCGGTTTAGAAGTCTGGTCTGTTCGTCTCCCACTACTGGTCTCTCTCTGTTCTTCTACTGGCTTGAGCTAGTTACGTTCCTTGTGTATGCGTATGTATTCTTATAGGTGATTACATTGTTATGCTGGATCTGGTCTTGTTTTTTTTGCAAACTAGATCTGAGGTAAAGGCAGAGGGGATTGTGGGAGGTAGGTTGGTCTCGAGCTTCTTCTGGATGCAAAGCTTTGCTAAGCGGCCGACTCGGAGCCGAGGATCGTCTCCGACACCCATGTGTAAGAACAAAGGCGAGATGAACACTCCACATGGAACGTTATGGTAAGGACATAACTTCTTTTTCAAGTGTATTCACTGTTGCAGTTTACTGTTGCAGTCATCACGTTTGGGTTATCTGCTTGCAGTAGCCCTCAGTCGGCCAGATTATCAAAGTCTTGGGTCCTGTGTCAGATGCTGTCTCATCTACCATGGAGTTAGGGGTATAAAGCATGCAGCCGACACCATTACATCAGTCTTCTTTGCCGTGTGGTGCCCGAAGCAGAAGCAGTTTGCAAGTGCTGGTCGGCCAACTCCTGGAATTTTCGTTTTCGAGTTTCAGAACCGAAGTCTTCAACTAAGCAAAGTACCCCAATGGGGAACCTTTTTCTTGCTCTAAACCGATGTCAGTAAAAGTTAACAAATTGTATTTCTTGTGGAAAGCAAAATACCTCATAAAGATTTTCATTTGTACTGCATTCCTTGCCTAGCCCTAGACCACGACGTACCTCGCTGTTGGTTTTGTGCCTTATTCAAACCTCTAACTATTCATCATCTGTTTATTTACGCTTCTAAATGTTTTGGTACTCGGTCAATTATCCAGAAATGGCTTCGGTAAGCCACCTGACTACCAACATTCCGAAAAAAAACGCAAAAAGAAAGACAGAACGCATAGGTCCAAAGCTTCCAACGACACTTCTCCTAAGCTAGTCGACAGTTCACTCGTGCTTAGTGAGGCACTTTTGCAGCCCTTGATACCTGCTACTTCAGATTTGCAGGCTTCTACTGAGACCCATTTTTAGTCCGGTATGCCATGAGATGCTTCTTGGACTGTGGTACCTGCGGATGTCTCTACCTTGGATGGGTCCGGAGCCGCTGTGCAGACACCAGCTTCTGAGGGTGTATTCAGGCCTACTGACTTGCATATTAAAGTGGCCCCATCATGTTCATCGTGTTTCACTGTTGCAGTCATTACACTTGGGTTATCCTGCTGGCAGGCGACCCGTAGTTGGCCCGAGTTCCAAAGTCTTGGTCCGGCATCGGTTGCTGTCGCCTCTTCCCTGACGTCAGTGCGCCAGGAGTATAAAAGCTGCAACCGACACCATTTTCTTCAGTCATTCTTGCCGTGCGGTGTCCGAAGCATAAGCAGTTCGCAAGTGCTGGTTGGCCGACTCCTGAGATTTTCAAAATTGAATTTCAGAACCGAAGTCTTCAATAAAGCTAAGTACCCCATTGGGGAAACGTTTTCTTGCTCCAGACCGATGTCAGTAAAAGTTAATAATTGTATTTCTTGTGGGAAGCAAATACCTCATAAGGACTTTCACTCTTACTGCATTCCTTGCCTAGGCCCTGACCACGAAGTCACTAGTTGTCGGTTTTGTGCTAGATTTAATAAACGCACTATTAAATGTCAGTTTGATTTTGTTACATTATTTTGGATGAAGATTTAATTACATAATGCCGTCGGAACAACCGACGACCGCAGTGTATAAAAAATGCAAAGACAAAGAAAAAGACAGGCATCCGAGGTCCAAAACAGATGACGAAGCCTCTTCTAGGCGCTTTCACAGCCCCTGACGCCCGCTACCTCAGAGCCACAGGCCCCAACCGACAGTCACGTGGAGACACACAGTGGCCTGTGGAAACTCAAGGTATTGGACCTACGGAAAATATACCCTCAGATGGGTCCGGAGCCGCTGAGCAGGCACCGGCTTCTGAGGGTGTTTTCAGACCTTCACAGCTTACAATTAAAGCTAGTACAGCAGCAAAGGCAAAGTCAAAAACACCATTAAAGGCAAAGAAACAAGTGCAGCATTTTCCAGAACAGTCATCCATGCCTAAGAAACAGATGTTTAAAATGGCCGAAGACCTTATTACTTTAATCCGGGGCTCCCATCCCCCTCCTGACAAAAGGCCTAGGCAAGACACTGATTAAGATTCCTCTGATCAGGTTTCCATTTTTCTGATTCTTCGTCTGACCATGGCTGTTCTCTCCCTCCCTATGAGGACTCTGATGCTGAAGAGTGCATTCCTTCAGCCTCACCGCCTGAGGATTACTCTTTTGGGGAAACCCTGCACACCATGAGGGAGCATTTCCATTGGGAGAGCCAGGATTACTCAGAATCCAAGAAAAGGCTCAGATTTCCTTCTATTGCCTCAGCACAGGCCCTTGGTATCCCCCCTGTGCTTGATATTGATGATGATGTTTTTTCTGAATCCAGTCTGTCCCCAGATACTTTACTCCCTGTACCAGTAAAGCGAGACAGGTACTACAGGGTCCCTGACTCTCATAAATTTCTTTACATAAACCCCGCTGCCGACCCAGAAACTATTTCTCAGGGTCCAAAAGGGGTTAAAGCTTCCACTGCCAAAAATCCTGTCCCCTCAGATAGGGATTCCAGAGCTCTGGACAGATGGGGGAAAAAAGTTTACACTTCTGCTACTTTAGCTGTAAGTTTTAAACTGTCAGTTTCACATGCTTAAATATCAGCAGTATCTCATGTCGTTAAAGCAGAAAATGGTTACAAATATAGAAGGTCCTGACTGTAAAGAAATCCAGGATTTATTGCATGCATTTGAACAAGTTGGGAAAGCATACTATGCAATGTTGTTTTGATTCATTAGAGGCTTCTTGTAGAGCCGCAGTTACAGGCTTAGTTATTCGAAGACATGCTTGGTTGAAAGAACAAAGTTTACCTGACCATGTTAAAGTTAAATTATTGGATGCTCCAATACAGCATGATACTTTGTTTGGTGTTAAGGCAGAAGAGGTGTTAAGGAAAATGGAGGATAAAGGAAAGTCAATGCAAACTGTGAAAGATTTCTTACAGGTTCAACCACCTAGATTTAGCAGGAACTGGCCTTCAAGAAATTGGTCCTTTCTTGTGTCAGACAGGCCACAAAGAGGCAGATACAGATGCCCAAGAGGCAGATCTCAACCCCAAGGCTCCTACAGACCTTAACAATGGGGTTCTTCAGCCCCCAAAGGAGGGGAAGTCAAATCACAACATTATAGGAAACAGTCCCAATGACTTCCCTGTACAGATGTCAAGCACTTACCTTTTGGCAGCACCCTAGGGGGAAAGCTAGCACTTTTCTCAAAAAATTGGCACATAATCACCCAGGAAAAATGGGTACTGAATATTGTTTCTCAAGGTTACAGGTTCCACTTTCACACGCTTCCAAAATCAAGAGGTATGCCAGACCTGCCACAGAACCAATGGGCAGAGACACAAAAACAAATTGCTGCTCTCTTGGACATGGGAGCTATTCAAAGAGTACCACAGCAAGAACAGGGGCAAGGATTTTACTCTAGACTTTTTTTAGTCTCCAGAAAGGACAAAGCCTGGAGACCAATACTGGACCTGTCAATCCTAAATACTTTCCTGGATGTTCCAAAATTCAAAATGTTAACACTACAGCAGCTTCTACCCATGCTGGGCAAGAAGGCTGGGCTAGTTACTTTGGACCTCAAGGAGGCATACCTGCATGTCCCAATCAGACATACTTGTAGAAGATACCCCAGATTCATAGCAGGGTCAATTCATTACCAATTCTCTGCACTGCCCTTTGGCTTATCTACTATGCCCAGGGTCTTCACAAAATGCCTGGCACCAGTAATTGCATTTTGCAGACAAAAAGGAATTCAAATATATCCCTACTTGGACGACTGCCTTATTCAAGCAGAGAGCAAGGACATTCTACTAAAGCATCTGGCGTTTGTAAAAATATTACTAATTTGCCTAGGGTACACAGTAAACTAAAAGAAATCAAAACTAGTGCCCTCTCAAGAGATAATATTCCTGGGTGCAAGCTTAAATACAACTGCCCAGATGTCTTCTCACGCCAGACAAATAAAGGCAACTGACTCAATACTTTCAACTGATGGCAACAAAGAACCCAGCTCCCTGCAAGAAAAATTCTGCAGGCCATGGGCTTCATGGCATTCTGCATTCTACTAATTCGATATGCAAGACTGCATATGAGGAAACTACAATGGTACCTAAAAAGTGTTTGGACTCAACATTGTCACAGCCTGGTGACAATCATAACTATAATTCCTTGCCTACAACAGGAGTTTCGATGGTGGTCCCAGGCCTGTCACCACAAGGGACAGCCTTTCACTTTACCCACAGCCAGGCAGACAATAACAACGGATGCATCAGATTATGCCTGGGGGCCACATATGACAGGGAAATGTATTCAGGGCACGTGTCACATGGAACAAATGCATCTTCACATCAATCAGAAAGAGTTGCTAGCAGTACAGAATGCCCTGACAGCTTTCAAGGACCTACTACATCCAGGACAACTACTAATAAAGGCGGACAATATCACAGTTATGTGGTACATAAACAAGCAAGGGGGCACACATTCTTACCCCCTATGCAGGCAAGCCATGACCTTGTGGAACACAGCACTAACCTATCAGGTACATCTGCAGGCACAATTCCTGCCAGGAACAAAAAATACACTGGCAGAAGAACTAAGCAGAAATCTAATGGACCCTCACGAATGGAAACTAAATCCACAGGTGTTCAGCATGATAACAAGGAAATGGGGACGGCCCAGACATGCATCTTTTTGCCTCCCCTCACAATTGCCAACTACAGAAATTCTGCAGAAGAACTTATCACCCTCAAGCATGGAAAGTGGATGCTCTATCATTCAGCTGTAAAGCTCTGATAGTCTATGCCTTCCCACCAATGCTTCTTCTTACCAAGGTGCTCCTAAAAGTCAGACAAGAAAGGCCAAAAATGATTCTGATTGTCCCAGACTGGCCACGCCAGCACTGGTACCCATTCCTAAAAGACTTGTCTCAGGGCCCAGCTTGGCCTTTACCTCATCTTCTGACTCAACAAAACAATCAGATTCTGCACAGTCAACTCAGAAACTTAAATCTGGCAGCATGGCAGATAATGTAGCCACTCAGACTGCACCTCTCTCTAAAGCTGTTATGGATGTCATTTTAGAAGCCAGGAGGCCCAGCACTAGGAAATCTTGTGCAGAAAAATGGAAGAGATTCTGTGCTAGGAACCAGGCACAAGGGCTCGACCCACTTATTCCAAATATACCTCAGATTTTACAATACCTGACTGAGATGCTGGATAAAGGCCTATCTTTCTCATCAATTAAAATCCATGCCTCTGCCATTTCAGCTCATTACAATACGGACCCTCCAATTTTTTCACATCCTCTACTAAGAGAGTACCTCAGTGGGGAAAAAACATAAGACCCCCAAAGAGAGCACCAGTACCAACTTGGGATCTCAGTTTTGTTTTAGAAAAACTCACACTGCCTCCTTTTGAACCAGCCAGCACAGCTGATATAAAATTCTTATCATGGAAAACTGCTCTGCTCCTAGCAATGACTTCAGCAAGAAGAGTATCAGGGTTACAGGCATTAATGGCTGTGGAACCTTTCATCATTTTTCACCAGTACAGGGTTTCTCTCAGGAGAAACCCAACATTCATGCCAAAAGTAGTTTCCAATGTGGCCCTGAACCAAACTATTCATTTACCAACATTCTACCCAAATCCCCAGAATAAAGGGGCGAGACTTATGCACGCTTTTGATATACACAGACAGCTACGACTCTACTTGGACAAAACAAAAACCTTCAGAAAAACTGAGCAACTGTTTGTAGCCTATGCTGCAGGATCACAAGGAAAACCTATCACAAAGCAGACAATTTCAAAATGGATAGGACGCTGCATCCGCTTCTGTTATGCACAACATGGCAAATCAGTGCCTAAGGTCATTAGGCCACATTCTACCAGAGCAGCAGCCACTTCAGCAGCCTTTCTCAGAGGAGTACCAACCAAAGACATTTTAGAAGCTGCAACCTGGAGCTCAGTGCACACTTTCACCAAGCACTACCACTTGCCTCTCTACTCTAAATCCAGGGCAGGCTTTGCCACTACAGTCCTGCAGGGCCTGGTAGCCTCTCCAAATCCAATCTATACCCAGCTGCCCAACCTCAGCTTTGGGATTCAACCAAAGTGTAATGAGTGCAACAGTGAAACACGAATATAGTACAGTTGTGTACCTACCATAAATGTAGATGATGTTCTTCATCTCACATTGCTGCAGTCATAACTTATGGGTAGTCCGCTGTCCTCGGTCGGCCCGAATACCAAAGTATTAGGCTGACGTCGGTCATGGGCGCTCAGATCTGACGTCAGAGCGTCTAGGTATTAAAGCGCATGACCGACGTCATTTCCTCTGTCTTTTTTGCCGCATGGTCCAAAGCAGAAGCAGCGTTTGCAAGTGCCGTTCGGCGTTCTGAAATTTTCGTATTCTGAGTTTCAGACCGAAACCAAGTTGGGCTAAGTACCCCGTTGGGGAATATTTTTGTTTTTTCTTGCCTCAGTTACTTCCGGATGTCAGAAAAAGTGAATAATTGTATTTCTTGTGGGAAACAGATACCGCATAGGGATTACCACTCTCTTTGTATTCCTTGTTTGGGACGAGCACGCGTAGTAGGGTGTCGCTTTTGTGCTAGGTTTAATAAGCACCATTAAACGTAGGCTAGATTGTGCTAGGCTTGTCTTGAAGCGGTGTAATTACAATATGCCGTCGGATCCTCCGGCCGCTACCGAAGAAGCGCAAAGATAAATCTTTAAAGTCCAAACAGGATGACTCGTCCGCCCGGACGCCGGTTCTTTAGACACTACGGTGGATTTGGTTGATCCGGCCGAAGTTTCAACTGAGTCTCAGGGGGAGACGTTGGTTTTGCAAGATTTGGCTTCTCAGGAGTCAGGGCAAGCTGAGGGGCCTCTCAGGTTACTGTTCTCCTTCTTTGCCTAAGGTGGTTAGGCCTTGTCCTTCTGTCTCTAAGGTGCCCTCCAAAGGCAGGCCTGGTTTGCCTTCCACAGGTGTCAGTCCTAGCTCTGCAGGTTCTGTGCCTAAAAAACATATGCTTAAAATGGCAGAAGATTTAATTACTTTAATCAGGGGTTCTATGCCCCCTCCTGATAAGAGGCCTAGGGTGGAGCCAGAAATGGAAAGTTTGGAGCAGGCTTCAGATTACTCAAGAGTCTTCGGCTGAAGACATTCAGGATTTTCCTCCTTATTCTGATTCAGAAGCAGAGGATTCCACTCCTTCTGCTTCTCCTCCAGAGGATTTTTCTTTTTCAGAAACCCTGCATTCCATGAGGGAGCATTTTAAATGGGAAGGTCAGGATTTCTCAGATTCCAGGAAGAGGCTTAGGGAATTTTTGTTTTTACCACTGCATAGGCCCTTGGCTATACCTCCTGTTTTGGATGTTGTTCAAGACGTTTTCTGAGGCTTCCCTTAATCCAGACTCTTTGCCTCCTGCCAGTTAAGCCAGATAGGTATTACAGAGTGCCTGAGGCTCATAAATATCTGTATAAAAGCCCTAGGGCCGATCCAGAAACTATTAGCCAGGGACCTAAGGGTGTCAGGGCTTCTGTTGTAAAGAATCCATTTCCTTTGGATAAGGAGGCTAGAGCTTTGGAAAGGTGGGGTAAGAAAGTGTATACCTCTTCCACTTTAGCAATGAGGGCTTTGAATTGCCAGTTTCATATGTTGAAGTACCAGAATTTTCTCCTTACTCAGTTAAAATCTAAAATGGATGCTTTGGCAGAGGGCATAGAGTGTAAGGAATTACAGGATTTGGTACATGCCTCTGATCAGGTGGGTAAGCATGCTTTGCAGTGTGGTTTTGATGCTTTGCAGGCTTCCTCCAGGGTGGCTGCCACTGGTTCAGTTCTTCATGAGCACGCCTGGCTTAAGGATCAGAATTTGTCAGAGCATGTTAAAGCTAGGATTTTAGATGCTCCTTTGCAGTCTGAAGTTTTGTTTGGTTCTCCTGTGGAGTCGGTCTTGAAAAAAATGGAAGACAAGGCTAAGTCTATGCAGACTGTTAAAGATTTTTTGCAGGTGCAGCCCCCTAAGTTTAGCAGGAACTGGCCTGCTAAGGGTTGGACTTACCCTTCTTCTGATTCACAGTCTAGGGGTAGATCTAGACGTGGTAGGGGCAGAGCTCAGAGTTCTTTCAGGCCTAGGCCGTGGAGTTCACCAGCACAATCTACAGGTGAGGGCAGGGGCCAGTCCTTTCGTAAACAGCCCAATGACCTGCATCTTCAGCTGCCAGATCCTTCCTGTCTGGCAGCTCCTTTGGGAGGAAAGTTGGCACTCTTCAAGCAAAATTGGTTTCTAGTCACCCAGGACAAATGGGTGTTGGACATTATAGACCGAGGCTACAAGTTTTATTTCCACACATTGCCTCCTTTGAAAGGCATGCCAGACGTTCCTCCTCAGCAAAGGTTAGAGGCTCACAAACAGATTTATTTACTTCTTCAAATGGGGGCTATACAGCAGGTCCCTCTGTCAGAAGTGGGCCTCGGATTTTACTCGCCTATTTCTTGTACCAAAGAAAGGAAACACTTGGAGGCCAATCTTGGATTTATCTATCCTCAACACATATCTGGACATTCCAAAATTCAAAATGTTGACGTTGCAACAACTTCTGCCTCTGTTGGGCAAAGATCACTGGATGGTAACTCTGGATCTCAAAGAGGCTTATCTTCATGTTCCTATCAGGCTCAGTTGCAGGAGATTCCTGCTTCGGGCTGGGACTTTACATTATCAGTTCTCTGCATTGCCCTTTGGCTTATCTACTGTGCCCAGGGTATTCACAAAAGTTCTGGCTCCAGTGATAGCCTTCTTCAGGTTAAGAGGAATACAAATTTATCCTTACTTGGACGATTGCCTGATTCTTGCTCAAGACAAGCACGAGCTTCTTCACCATCTGCAGTATGTTATGACAGTGTTAAGGTGCCTAGGGTATTCTGTGAACTAAACAAAGTCCAGTCTAGTACCCTCTCAGGAAATGTGCTTTCTGGGTGTGAGACTGAATACAGCTTCCCAGATGGCCTTTTTGACCCCGGACAAGCAAAAGAATCTTAGAATTTACTTCCATCAATTGTCTCTACGGTCCAGGCTGACTGCAAGGACAGTCCTTCAAGCCTTGGGGTTCATGGCATCTTGTATTCTGGTGCTTCCCAATGCCAAACTGCATATGAGGAAGCTACAATGGTATCTCAAAAATGTATGGACACAACACTGCCAAGATCTGGACACTGTCATTCAGATAATACCTTGCATTCAAAAGGAATTTTTGTGGTGGGCTCAGGAATGTCACCTAAACAAGGGACTCTGTGACCCGACCAGAGGCGAGTCAGATTTTAACGACGGATGCCTCGGACAAGGCCTGGGGAGCGCACCTCAGTGGAAAATGGGTTCAAGACACGTGGCCTGCCAGACTTCAACATTTACATATCAACTTGAAGGAAATGTTAGCAGTCCAGTTTGCATTGATGGCTTTCAAGGATTTACTTCTCCCAGGGCAGGTGTTGATTCAAACAGACAACACAACTGTCATGTGGTACATCAACAAGCAAGGAGGAACCCATTCGTACCCTCTTTGCAGGCAAGCTATGATTTTGTGGGAGACTGCTCTCAGTTTGCAACTCACTCCTCAAGCAAGGTTTCTGCCAGGAGCACAGAACTCCTTAGCAGATGTTTTGAGCAGACGGATAGTGGATCCCCACGAGTGGAAATTGGATCCTCGTGTATTTCGACAGTTGACAATGATATGGGGACTCCAGACATAGAGCTGTTCGCTTCTCCACTAAATTTCCAGGTGCCAAAGTTTTGCACAAAGATGTTTCATCCCACAGCTTGGAAAGTGGATGCTCTATCATTCAGTTGGAGCAATCTTCACGTATGCCTTTCCGCCTCTGCCTCTTCTTCCAAAGGTTCTCTTGAAGGTCAGACGAGACAAGCCCTCCATGATTCTAATAGCTCCAGACTGGCCTCGACAGCACTGGTACCCTCTGCTGAGGAGTTTAGTACGGAACCTCCTTACCCTTTGCCTTTGATTCCACACCTTTTGACTCAGGAGGGCAATAATTTCCTCAATGTCAGGATTCAGTCCCTGCATCTAACAGCCTGGCATATTCTGTTCTAGAACCTGGAGGGTCGCAGCTTCCTCAACAAGTTTTGAATGTTATTTTGGAGGCCAGGAGGCCTAGTACAAGGAAAGTTTATGCTGATAAATGGAGGAGATTTTTATTTGGAGCAAAGCAAAGAGCTTTGATGTTTCCAGGCCTGATTTGAGTGTTTCTCTTCAATATCTTACAGAATTATTGGACAAGGGTTTGTCTTTCTCCTCTATAAAAGTTCATGCTGCAGCCATTTCTGCTCACTATGACTGTGATCCACCATTATTCTCTCATCCTTTGTTTAAGCAATTCCTTGGGGGGGCAAAGAACATAAGACCCCCAGAGAGCTCCTACTCCTGCTTGGGATCTCAATTTTGTGTTGGAAAAACTTACTTTACCTCCTTTTGAACCTGCAGCTACAGCTGAGTTAAAGTTTTTGTCTTGGCAGACTGCTTTTTTGTTGGCCATTACGTCTGCTAGAAGGGTTTCTGAATTACAGGCTCTAATGGCAGTTGAACCATTCCTAATTTTTCATAAGGACAGGGTATCTCTGCACTAACCCTACTTTCATGCCTAAAGTGGTTTCAAATGTGGCCTTGAACCAATCTATTCATTTGCCTACTTTTTATGCAGATCCCCAAAATAAAGGGGAGAAAATTTTGCACACTTTGGATATTCACAGGCAGTTGCGTTGTTATTTGAGCAAGACTAAAGGGTTCAGACAGTCTCAGCAGTTGTTTGTTTCTTTTGCTTTGGGTTCTCAGGGGAAACCTGTTTCAAAACAAACTATTTCTAAGTGGATTGGCTTTTGTATTGCTTTTTGTTATTCTCACCATGGTAAGGAGATTCCAGCTGGAATCAGGCCTCACTCCACTAGGGCTTCTGCCACTTCTACTGCTTTTTTAAGGGGGGTAGCTACTAAAGATATTTTGGAGGCAGCTACTTGGAGTTCAGTGCACACTTTTTCTAAACATTACCATCTTCCTCTTTATTCCAAATCTAGGGCTGGATTTGCCACTGCAATCTTGCAGGACATTTTGGCAGCCCCAATGCTTTATGATTTTGCCAGCCTCCCTTTACCTCTGCTTTGGGATTCTACCCATAAGTTATGACTGCAGCAATGTGAGCTGAAGAACATAGTACAGTTTTGTACCTACCATAAATGTAGATGTTCGAAGATCCACATTGCTGCAGTCCAATTACCCTCCCTCCTTCCCCTCTGTAGTTTGGAGTGGTGGTATGATTTGGGTTGTAGCTGTTTTTTGTACATGGTTTTAGGGAGTTTTTCTATTTTTGGCTGTGGCCTTTATTTTTAGGGCCTTCTGACATCTGGGGCAAGAAAAGACTGAGGAAATGACGTCGGTCATACGCTTTAATACCTTGACGCTCTGACGTCAGATCTGAGCACCCATGACCGACGTCAGCCTAATACTTTGGTATTCGGGCCGACCGAGGACAGCGGACTACCCATAAGTTATGACTGCAGCAATGTGGATCTTCGAACATCTACATTTATGGTAGGTACAAAACTGTACTTTCGAGTGTATTCACTGTTACAGTCCAGGTTACCCACCCACCATCCCCCTTTACTTTGCTGGGACGTCTCTGTACTTCTCAACTCTATACAACCTATGTGGTGTATTTGCTTGTAGATGAAGAAAATGTTTATTTTAGTACATGCATGCTTTTTGGCATAATTTTATTTTTCCAGCCTTCCTATCTGGGGGCACCTGACATCTGGGGCAAGAAAAACTGAAGAAAATGGAGTCTGTTGCATCTTTTATACCCCTGGCACACTGATGTCAGGGAAGAGACAACAGCAACCGATGCTGGACCAAGACTTTGGAACTCGGGCCGACTACGGGTAGCCTGCCGGTGGATAATGACTGCAACAGTGAATACACTCGAACATCTGCATTTATGGTAGGTACACAACTGTACTTTCTCTCTCTTTTAAGCATCAGGGCTATTCATCCTGTCCCAAAAGAAGAATGGGGACAAGGTTTCTACTCAAGACTTTTTCTGGTACCCAGAAAATACAATTCCTGGCGTCCTATCCTGGACCTGCTTATACTAAACACATTTTTGGTGATCCCAAAGTTCAAGATGCTAACTCTTCATCAGCTGCTTCCTATGCTAGGCAAAGATGCCTGGTTGGCAACACTGGATTTAAAGGAAGCCTACCTGCACATCCCATTAAGGGAATCTTGCAGAAGATACCCACGCTTCAAAGCAGGCTACATGTACTTTCAGTTCTCTGTACTGTCCTTTGGATTATCTACTGCGCCCAGGGTATTCACAAAGTGCCTAGCTCCAGTTATTGCATTTTGCAGATAAAGAAATATTCAGATATACCCATACCTGGACAATTGTCTAATTCAGACAGAAAGCCAATATATACTATTAAATCGTCTGGCATTTGTAAGAAATTTGTTAACTTCTCTGGGGTACACCATCAACGAAAAGAAATCACATCTTGTACCCTGCCAACAAATTGTATTCCTGGTAGCAAGCTTGAATACAACTTCCCAGATAGCCTACCTTACGCCAGAGAAACAGGTTCATTTGACAGCCTATTTCAAACTACTGGCCACAAAGACACAGCTATCTGCAAGGAAAATACTGCAAACCTTGGGGTTCATGGCCTCCTGCATTCTAATAATTCCATATGCAAGACTGCATATGAGGAAACTATAGTGGTATCATACTCAGGATCTAGAATCAATGATTCCTATCATACCTTGTCTGCAGATAGAGTTCCTTTGGTGGGCAGAGGCCTGCCACCAAAACAAGGGACTGCCATTCCCTCTACCCAAACCCTAACAACAGACACATCAGACAATGCATGGGGGGCTCACTTGGCAAGGAAGTGCATTCAGGGCAAATGGAACCCAAGTCAAATGCACCTGCATATCAATCAAAAAGAAATGTTAGCTGTACAGAATGCTCTGATAGCCTTCAAGGACCACATTCTCCCAGGACAATTATTGGTAAAGAGGGACAACACCACTGTTATGTGGTACCTAAACAAGCAGGGAGGAACCCACTCCTATCCTCTCTGCAGACTAGCCATGGCTCTGTGGAACACAGCCTTGAGCTACCAAGTGCACCTACAGGCTCAGTTCCTGCCAGGAAAGCTAAGTGCACTGGCATACCTAAGCAGAAATCTCATTGACCCACACGAGTGGAAACTGGAACCAAAGATATCCAACATGTTTAGAAACAAATGGGTGAGTCCAGAGATGGACCTTTTTGCCTTGCCCCAGAACTACCAATTAGACAAATTCTGCACAAGGATTCCCCACAAACAAGCTTGGAAAATGGATGCCCTGTCCATCACCTGGAAAAAACGATCAGTTTATGCCTTTCCCCCTCTGCCTGTCCTCTCCAAGGTACTACTAAAGATCAAACAGGACAAACCAAGGACAATACTGATTGCACCAGACTGGCCACACCAACACTGGTACCCCATCTTGCACAGTGTCACTGCTGGCACAATGGCACCTGCCTCAGACTCCTGCACTGCTGTCCCAGCAGGATGGCCAGATTCTGCACCCACAGCTTCAAACCCTGAATCTGGTAGCCTGGCGAATTACCGGATCTCTCCATTACCAACCCTCGGTACGCAAGTGATGGATGTCCTTTTGGAGGCAAGGAGGCCTAGTACTAGAAAATCTTATGCTGAAAAATGGAAAAGATTCTGTTCCTGGAGCCAAACTCAGGGGGATGTGCACAGCAGGGCCCAATTTACCTCAGATTCTTCAATACTTAACTGAGATGCTTCACAAGGGCCTTTCCTTTTCCTCCATCAAAATTCATGCCGCAGCCATTTCAGCTCATTACAATACAGATCCACCCCCTTCTCTCATCCATTGCTGAAGCAGTTCCTCAGAGGGGCCAAAAACTTAAGGCCACCCAGGAGAGCCCCTACTCCAGCCTGGGGCCTTAACTTTGCACTGGAAAAGCTCACTTTTACCTCCCTTTGAGTCAGCTGCAAATGCAGAGTTGAAATTTCTTTCTTGGAAAACAGCCTTCCTTCTAGCCATAACTTCAGCAAGAAGGGTGTCTGAATTACAGGCTCTCATGGCAGTGGAGCCTTTCATCATCTTTCACACGGACAGTGTGTCCCTCAGGACCAATCCGTCCTTCATGCCCAAGCTGGTATCCATTGTGGCCCTTAATCAGTCCATTCATTTGCCAACCTTCTTTTCTAATCCACAGAACAAAGGGGAACGAATACTGCACTCCTTGGATGTGCACAGACAACTTAGATTTTACTTGGACAGGGCTAAACCTCTCAGGAAATCTGAACAGCTGCTGGCTGCATTTGCTGCAGGTTCAGAGGGGAAGGCCATTTCAAAACAAACCATTTCTAAGTCGATAGGCCACTGCATTCATTTCTGCTGTAAACACTATGGAAAACCTACCCCACAGGGGATAAGACCACATTCAACTAGGGCTGCTTCTACCTCTTCAGCCTTTTTCAGAGGTGTCCCTACCAGGGACGTTTTAGAAGCTGCTACCTGGAGTTCTGTACATACCTTCACCAAGCATTACCACTTGCCATTTTTTTCTAAATCCAGAGCCGGCTTTGCCACTGCAGTCTTACAGGTCCTTATAACTGGTCCTAATGCTATCTAATTACCTCCTCCCATCCTTAGCTTTGGTAATCTACCCAAATGTGATGACTGTAACAGTGAAACACGATGAACATAGTACAGTTGTGTACACTTAACATAAGTGTAGATGTTGGAGTGTTTTCACTGTTGCAGTTCTGGTTACCCTCCCTCCAGCCCCCGACTTCTGTTGACTATACCTCATTTCTTGTTTGCTATGCTTAAAGCTTTTTTGTGTATTTACTTTTTTTGTTGGAGGTGTAACCTTGTATATAATTGCTTCCCATTGAGGGGCACCTGACATCTGGGGCAGGAAAAACTGATGTAATGGCATCAGCTGCATGCTTTATACCCCTGACTACCTGATGTTATGGAAGATGAAACCGCATCCGACGCAGGACCCAAGACTTTGATAATCAGGCTGACTGATGCCTACTGCAAACAGATAACCCAAATGTGATGACTGCAACAATGAATACGCTCGAACATCTACATTTATGGTAAGTGTACACAACTGTACTTTTCCCTCCCTCCATCCCCCCCTGGTTTTCTATATCCTTTCTACCTATCCTCTTTATGGCCATCTTTTATGGCAGGGGTATTTACTTTTTACTGGAGGTGTTCCACACGAAGTAATAGCTTCTTATTTTGCCGGCTCCTAACATCTGGGGTAAGAAAAACTGATGTAATGTCGGCTGCATGCACTATACCCCTGACAACCTGATGTCATGGAAGAGACAACAGCAACCGACGCAGAAATCCCAAGACTCTGGTATTCGGGCTGACTGAGGGCTACCTGCAGGTAGATAACCCAAGTGTGATGACTGCAACAGTGAATACACTCGAACATCTACATTTATGGTAAGTGTACACAACTGTACTTTTCCCTCCCTCCATCCCCCCTGGTTTTCTATATCGTTTCTACCTATCCTCTTTATGGCCATCTTTTATGGCAGGGGTATTTACTTTTTACTGGAGGTGTTCCACACGAAGTAATAGCTTTTTATTTTGCCGGCTCCTGACATCTGGGGTAAGAAAAACTGATGTAATGTTGTCGGCTGCATGCATTATACCCCTGACGTCATGGAAAAGGTGACAGCAACCGACGCAGAAATCCCAAGACTCTGGTATTCAGGCTGACTGAGGGCTACCTGCAGGCAGATAACCCAAGTGTGATGACTGCAGCAGTGGATATACTTGAACATCTACATTTATGGTAAGTGTACAGAACTGTACTGTGTCTGTATGACGAAACCTGATTGGGGGGGGTTATCGTATATAGGTCGGATGATGAATGCCTTATGTTCAGAAGATACTTGCACCACAATGTTTAGAAGCGAGGTCTGTATTGCTTATCAAAAGATAAAGCTCTTTTGGATGATATATTACAAGTGATAGATTTAGACTCTTGAGTTTTTCTCCATTAAATACCGTCATATTCCAGCAATATTTGGCATTCATGAAGTCCATAAAGTTAATACCCCCCACATTTGGTTACCGCTAGTGGTTCTAAAACTTGTCCTCTGTCATTTTATATTGATAGAAAATTGAAGCCCCTAAATACTGGTATCCTTCAGGATTCTTGGGATTTTTTGACTAGACTCAACAGCATCCCCTTTCAGAGAGCATGTTTTATTCGTTATTAATGATGTTGATTTTATTAGTTATACCCTGTGACTAGGGGATTCTGTGGTTTGAGGAATCCCTTATGCATTGTGATTTTTTTGTCACACAGACATTCAAAGTTTTGTATTGATGGAGTTACAGTTTTATGAGGGGGGAAATTTTTAGACAAAATAGTGGAGTAGCTATTAGGGCAGCTTGTGTCCTCATTTTTGCCAGTTTGGTACTATACATTTGGGAACAGAATTTTATCTTTAATTCTCCTTTTTTCAAATTATTTATCCACTAGATTTTTCGATTATATTCGTGTGTTGTATACTGATAGTAAAATTGATTTATTGGATTTTAGTAAATATTTTGAGGGTACTATTAATTTTTTTCAAATTTACGTATTCATGATAAAGAATTACAATATTTAGACATTGCTGTCATCAAAAATTGTGAGTTTAGCAAATTCATTTCTAGAGTATATCATAAACCTGCCTTCTCTAATTCCTGTCTATATTTTACTAGTGTACACTCCTGTCATCAAAAAAGGAATATTATTGAAGGGCAGTTTATACGGGCAGCATACATGACTTCCCAGTACGACAATTTTTTGGATGAATGCAAGCTCATAAAGAACTTGCTTATTCAAAGAGGTCATCCAAACCCCCCTGTTATAGGAGATTAGTGCTGAAGTTATGTTAGGATAGGTGAATTAATATGTTCCTATTATACATTAATTTTATCATAATCGTCACCATCCAGTAAAGGCTGCCTGCCAGTTCTCCAACTATATTGATAATACAGCCTATGTTAAAGCATTTTGTTTGGAATACAGTCAAGATGGTAAAATTATAAGGAAAGTTGTATTCAAATTTTGAAATATGTTTAAGCCATTGCCTGCAATGTTGAAGATGTTTTCACAGCCCCTTAATTTTGTATACAGAAAAGGTAAGAATTAAAAAAAAAATGCATGTTTGAAAGTTGTTACTAGTAATACATTAGGTGATTCTGGTAAAGTTGGTGCATTTAAATGTGTCGTTTCCAGGCAGTGACCCTACGTTGTAAATTGTAAGTAGAGTTTATTAATTTCTAGGAACAAGCAACTATATGGGCTTAACTGTAATTGAGTAGTGGGGTGGTATATATAGTTATATGTGAAACCTGTGACTCCTTTCTTATCAGAAATAGAGAAAGCTCTAAGAAAAAGCATATGTGAACACCTGTACTATATGTCCAAAAATGTGGAAACAAATGCTGTAGCAAAGCACCTTAGGTCTTGTAAAAATGATGTTTTGCTTTTTTTTTTTTTGCCCTAGAAAAGATGCACAGAGATCCAAGAGGTGACCATTGGGAAAGCAAATTAGATTACGGGCAGCTGTACTGGCAGTTATTATTGGAAGCTAACAAGTAGCCAGGGTTAAATGGTTTGAAATCTATTGCACCAGTAGTTAAACTGACGTCTGCTAAGTTATGAAATTAAATTCTGTATTTCAGATTATGTATCCTAATGCATGTCATACAGCATTGTCACATGAATATTATCTTTTAAGTATTAAGTTTAGTACTAATACATCAATTATGGCTTAAGGAGTTCCTTTGAGTGTCGTATATAGTCCTCTATCGAGTGTGCGGTACAGATGAACTGCTGCGCCAGGGCTAGCCACCCAGTGGTGTAAGCCTTGGCTGTAGATTCATTGTTTAAGTGACACCCTGACTCCATGTGCAAAAATGGGAAAGGGTTTGAGGATGAATGGATATATCAGGATGTATAATGTATATAATCCTGTATCTTGTATTGACTTCATTCTGATGAAATCCTGTATGTTATATTGGACAAAAGCCACTGTTCCTTTTCTTGGTTTATGTTAGTTTCTTCAGCATTATTGGAGTTTTAGTGGATTTATGTCATTTGTCCGCTTTTTTGCTTATCTATTTGCGCAAATTTTGTTGTGGTTTATGGACCTGGATACTGGACTGTATTGCTTTATTTCTATGTATTAGCTCATTTGATTGCAGTTGCATCCTCGTGCATCTGTTCTGGGCTCTCCATGAACTTTCCATGCATGTGTTAGAGGCAGAAAAGGACACTGGTCTTCCTTAGTATCTTGCCTTGATCAAGAATACCTAGATACCAAGACAGTTGGCTTTAACAACTGGTTAAGTAAGCTGATGTCATTCTTAAGAGATCTAATGTGTTGGCTTGGGATGAGATGGTAGTAAGACTCGCTGCTTTTCCTGAGATGGCATATACTTCTCATACCATTTCTTTGTACTGTACCTATAATGTATTTTTTAGGTAGTTTCCCTACTGGGCATTCCCACATAGCAAATTGAAATCCAGATTCAGATTTCATAGTGGCAGTATTCAATGCTAGGAGTCTATTGAGAAATATGCCAGAACATGAGGCCCTCCTGCAGTTTGAAAACATTCATATCTGTGAAGTTAGAGACATGGATTCAGTGCAAAGATGGTGCACTCATGCTTTCAGGTAACTGTGAGGGAGTGTCTGTATTCATCCGAAACACTGTATGGGAGTGTCTATATTAGAAACACCTTCACCTCACATTATATTTCCCATGACCATAATTTGGACATAAAAATCACTCTTAAATCCAGCTGTTACTTCACTGCTAGCTATAGATCCCTAACAGTGGACCCTCAAAGTTCACAGAAATTAACTTAATACTTTTGGAGGGGTTAAACATCAAACCAAATAGTTTCTTGCTAGGTGACTTACTCAAGCATTGATTAGAATACTTACACCAGTGAAAAATAGATATGATTAGTATTTCCTAGATGCTGTTAATACCAGTGCACTGGAGCAGATTGTAAAACTTCTTCCTTCCTTGAGGCTCTAATGTCCCTGACCTTGTCCTTACCAGTCTAGTCCTGCCTGTACCTCAAAACGCATCTCATGCTTATTAAATCTAACCACAAGCAAGGCCCCTACTCTTTCAGTCCTAATTGTACAACGTTTCCACCAAATGATGCCATTTTTAGAGACCAGTTCAAGGCAATCCTATTCCAGCTTATAAAAGAGCTACCTAAAATACCCAGCAAACCCCAACTGATTGATACGTTCACCTCCATTTTTTTTTTACCAGTGCTTAAACGGCTGCAGAGAAAAGTTCATTCCCATCCACCATAAATACAATACAAAGTTCAGGATTGAACAGCTAGTGGAACTCCCTTATTAATAGACTGTATAGCCACCGATGGAAAATTTAAGTTGCAAGAAATCTCTATTCTCCTACTTCAAGATAACACTGAAACATGCCATCAAAGAACTTAAAAGCACCATTAAAAATTGCAAAGCAGGATACTGATGTTGCTATAGACACCAAAGAAAACTACAGATGTCCTTCTATTCTTGTGCTGCAGTTCCTGACTTAACGGAGTTGCCTGCCAAGGCAACAACCCGACGTCTGCCAGTATACCAAAGTCTTTTTACTACCTAAGGTGCGAGGTATGTCTGATGTTTGCCATGAGAGACGTGTGCGGGCATCACCCTCAAAACTTCTTTGCTGCCAGTCAGATCGCCAGATGTTCTTCATGTTTCACTGTTGCAGTCATTACATTTGGGTAATCTGCTGGCAGGTTGCCCCCAGTCGGCCTGAATTCCAAAGTCTTGGGTTCTGCATCGGTTGCTGTCTTCTCTTCCATGACGTCAGGTCGTCAGGGGTATAAAACATGCAGCTGACGCCATTTTCTTCAGTCTTTCTTGCTGTGCAGTGCCAGAAGCAGAAGCATTTCGCAAGTGCCGGTTGGCCGACTACTGAAATATTCGCGTTTGAGTACCCCGTTGGGGAAACTTTTTTCTTGCTTTTTACCGATGTCAAAAAAAGTTAATAATTTTATTACTTGTGGGAAGCAAATACCTCATAAGGATTTCCATTTATACTGTATTCCTTGCCTAGGCCCTGATCACAACATGCCTGGCTGTCGGCTTTGTGCTAGATTTAACAAACGCACTATTAAGCGTCGGTATATTTTTGCATCTAAGTATTTTGGAAACAGATTTAACTACCTAGAAGTGTCATCGGATAGCAATCTGACTACCGGAGTACATAAAAAACGCATAGGAAAGGCCAGAGAAAGGCAGTCGAGATCCAAAACCGATGAAGCTTCTCTTAAGCCAGTCTCCGGTTCGCCGGTACTCCGTGAGGCACTTTAGCAGCCCCTGATACCCGCTACTTTCGAGTCGCAGGCCTCTACCGACACCCTTGTGGAGTGTACGGCATCCCGCAAGATACTCAAGGTATTGGACCGACGGATGTATCTCCCTCGGATGGGTCCGGAGCCGCTGAGCAGGCACCGGCTTCTAAGGGTGTATTCAGACCTCAACATTTTTATATCAAATAGACGAAAGTTGCAAAACCAAAGGCAAAGACACCTTCTAAAACTAGAAAACCGACGCCTGAGCCATGTGCACTGGCCTCTATGCCTAAAAAGCAGATTATCAAAATGGCTGAAGCACCTTATTACCTTGATCAGGGGTACCCATCCCCCTCCAGATAAGAGGCCTAGCAAGACACTGTCTATGAATCTTCAGGTCAGGTTTCTATTTCTTCTGATTCCTCTTCTGATCAGGAATTATCTTTGCCTCTCTATGAGGACTCTGATGCTGAGGAGTCTATTCCATCTGCATCTCCTCCTGAGGATTATTCATTTGGAGAAACCTTGCATACTTTGAGGGAGCATTTTCACTGGGAGAGTCAAGACTTCTCAGAATCAGAAAAGAGGCTCAGGGATTTCCTTCTCCCTCAGCACAAGCCTTTAGCCATTCCCCCTGTTTTAGACATTGTGGATGGTGTGTTTTCGGGATCAAGCCTGACCCCTGACTCCTTACCTCCGGCTCCAAGTAAGCCTGACAGATATTACAGGGTCCCTGACTCTCATAAACTTTTATTTAGAACCCTGCTGCTGATCCTGAAACTATTTCACAGGGTCCAAAGGGAGTTAAGGCCTCAACAGCAAAAAACCCTACCCCCTCTGACAGAGATTCAAGGGCACTGGACAGATGGGGAAAAAAGATTTATATATCTGCATCCTTGGCAATCAGGGCCTCAAACTGTCAATTTCATATGCTTAAGTACTAACAATATGTTATGGGATTGCTGAAACAGAAAATGATGTGGATTTCAGAATGTGCAGAAAATAAGGAATTGCAGGAATTATTGCATGCAGCTGCACAAGTTGGAAAGCATACTTCGCAATGTGGTTTTTGATTCTTTAGAGGCCTCCTGCAGAGCCACAGTTACTGGATCTGTGATTAGGAGACATGCCTGGTTAAAAGAACAAAATTTGCCTGATCATGTTAAAGCTAAATTGCTAGATACACCTTTTATAGCATGATTCTCTGTTTGGTATTAAGGCAGAAGAGATTTTAAAGAAAATGGAAGACAAAGCTAAGTCCATGCAAACTGTTAAAGATTTCTTACTAGTGCAGCCACCTAGATTCAGTAGACACTGGTGTACAAAAAATTGGTCCTTTCCTGTTTTAGACAGAGCTCAAAGGCGCAAATCCAGATGCCCTAAGAGTTCCAGGTACCAGGCTCAAGACTCATACAGGCGAAAGCAGTGGGGTGCATCCACCTCCAAATCTGGAGGAGATAAAGTGCAAACCTACAGAAGCAATCCCAATGACTTTCCTCTGCCTACACCAAGCACTTATCTATTGGCAGCACCCGTAGTGGGAAAATTAGCACTTTTTGCTCAAAATTGGCAGTTAATAATCCGGTACTAAACATCGTATCAAAGGATACAGATTCCATTTCCACACTCTGCCCATGACAAATGGTTGGCCAGATCTGCCAAAAAAACAATGGGCAGAGGCACAGAAACGGGTTACGTCCCTCATGGATATGGGGCCATTCAGACAGTACCAAAACAAGAAAAAGGACAAGGTTTTTACTCAAGACTGTTCTTGGTACCCAGAAAGGACAAGGCCTGGCTGCCAATACTGGATTTATCGATTTTGAACACATACCTGGACATTCCAAAATTCAGAATGCTCACTTTGCAACAGCTTCTGCCCATGCTGGGCAAGAATGCCTGGCTTGTGACTTTAGACCTAAAAGAGGCATACCTGCATGTCCCAATAAGTCATGCAGAAGATGCCTCAGATTCAAGGCTGGCTTAATGCATTACCAATTCTCTGCACTGCCCTTTGGCTTATCTACTGGGCTCAGGGCCTTTACAAAGTGTCTGGCACCAGTAATTGCATTTGCAGACAAAGAAGTATTCAAATATATCCTTACTTGGACGACTGTCTCATTCAAGCAGAGAAGGGCACTCTTCTACGACACCTGGCATTTGTGAAAAGGCTACTAACATGCCTAGGGTATACAATTAACGAAAAGAAATCACAACTGGTACCCTCTCAAAAGAGAACATTCCTGGGAGCAAACTTGAATACAGCTGCCCAGATGGCTTACCTCGCGCCAGACAAAGGCAACTGACTACTTAACTTCAAACTGATGACAACAAAAACCCAGTCTTCTGCAAGGCAAATTCTGCAGGCTCTGGGCTTCATGGCATCCTGCATCCTACTAATTCCGTATGCAAGACTGCATATGAGGAAACTTCAGTGGTACCTAAAAAGTGTTTGGACTCAACATTGCCACAGCCTGGAAACTATAATTACTCTCATTCCCTGCCTGCAACAGGAGTTTCGATGGTGGGCAAAGGCTTGTCACCAAAACAAGGGACAGCCATTCACATTACCCCCAGCCAGGCAGACACTAAAACGGATGCATCAGATTATGCCGGGGGGCCCACATGGCAGGAAGATGCATTCAGGGAACATGGACCACAAACCAAATGCATCTACATAGCAAGCAAAAAGAGATGCTAGCTGTTCAAAATGCCCTGACAGCCTTCAAGGACCTTCTTCGAGGACAACTACTGATAAAGACAGACAACACCATGGTCATGTGGTATATAAACAAGCAGGGGGGCACACATTCTTACCCCCTTTGCAGACTAGCCATGACTTTGTGGGACACAGCATTGACTTACCAAGTACATCTGCAGGCACAATTCCTGCGAGGAAGGAAAAATACTCTGGCGGACGATCTAAGCAGAAAACTCATGGATCCCCACGAGTGGCAGCTGGATCCACAAGTCTTCAGCATGATAACAAGGAAATGGGGATGCCCGGACATAGATATATTTGCCTCCCCTCACAACTACCAACTAAAGAGATTCTGCACAAGGATTTATCACAGACAAGCATGGAAAGTGGACGCCCTGTCCTTCAGCTGGAAAAACCTATCGGTATATGCCTTTCCCCCTCTGCTTCTCCTCTCCAAGGTACTCCTAAAGGTCAGACAGGAGAAGCCAAAGATGATACTGATTGCACCAGATTGGCCCCGCCAGCACTGGTACCCAATATTAAGGAGCTTGTCTCAATGCCCAGCTTGGACCTTACCTCAAATACCGCATCTACTGTCCCAGCAAAACAATCTGATCCTGCACAGCCATCTCAGGACTTTAAACCTGGCAGCATGGCGGATAATGTAGTCATACAAAACACACCTCTCAGCAAAGCTGTGATGGATGTCATTTTGGAAGCCAGAAGGCCTAGTACTAGAAAATCTTATGCTGGAAACTGGAAGAGGTTCTGTGCTTGGAACCAGGCCCAAGGAACAGATGCAGCTGTGCCAAATATTCTTCAGATTTTACAGTTCTTAACTGAGATGCTGGACAAAGGCCCATCTCTCATCTATTAAAATTCATGCCTCTGCCATTTCGGCTCATTACAATGCAGAACCACCAATCTTTTCTCATCCCTTATTAAAACAGTACCTCAGAGGAGCCAGAAATTTAAGGCCTCCAAGGAGATCACCAATGCCTGCGTGGGTCCTCAACTATGTCTTGGAAAAAACTCACCTTGCCTCCTTTTGAGTCAGCTGCTACTGCTGATGTAAAGTTTTTATCTTGGAAGATAGCTCTGCTCCTAGCAATAATTTCTGCAAGACTGGTTTCAGAGCTACAGGCACTCATGGCTGTGGAACCTTTTATCATTTTTTATCCAGACAGGGTCTCCCTGAGGACAAACCCAACATTTATGCCTAAAGTGGTGTCCAGTGTGGCTCTTAACCAAACCATTCATCTGCCAACTTTTTATCCAAATCCACAGAACAAGGGGGAAAGAATTCTGTATTCTTTAGATGTACACAGACAGCTTAGATTCTACTTGGACAGAACCAAAGTTTTCAGAAAGAGCAATTACCAGTGGCATATGCTGCAGGATCACAAGGAAAGGCTATCTCAAAGCAGACTATTTCAAAGTGGATAGGCCACTGCATTCGTTTCTGCTACTTATACCATGGCAAGCCAGTGTCTAATGGCATTAGGCCACATTCCACCAGAGCTGCAGCCACTTCAGCAGCCTTTCTCAGGGGAGTACCAACCAAGGACATTTTAGAGGTAGCTACTTGGAGTTCAGTGCACACCTTTACAAAGCACCATCATCTGCCACTCTACTCTAAATCCAGGGCAAGCTTTGCCACTGCAGTTCTGCAGGGTCTCATAGCCGCTCCTAATGCTGTTTAGCTCCAGCCTCCCAACCATAGCTTTTGGAATCTACCCAAATGAATGACTGCAACAGTGAAACACGAAGAACATAGTACATTTGTGTACACTTACCATAAATATAGATGTTCGAGTGTATTCACTGTTGCAGTCCAGGTTACCCACCCACCATCCCCCTTTTCTTCTAATGGAACCTATCTTTCCTTCTCTGATTTATACAACCTATGTGGTGTATTTGCTTGTGGATGAAGGTAAAGTTTATATTGCTGCATGTAATTTTACATATAGATATACATTTTGGCTACCCTTTTAGGGGGCACCTGACATCTGGGGCAAGAAAAACTAAAGAAAATGGCGTCTGCTGCTGCTGTTATACCCCTGACTACTTGATGTCAGGGAAGGGGCGACGACCACCGACGCAGGACCCAAGACTTTGGAATTCAGGCCGACTGAGGGCAACCTGCCAGCAGGATTACCCAAATGTAATGACTGCAACAGTGAATGCACTCGAACATCTACATTTATGGTAAGTGTACACAACTGTACTTTCTGTCTTTACTGCCCAGGTTTCTGTACCATACTGGTGTACTCGTCACACCACTGTCTTTTACATTTTACTTTTCAGCTTCTTTGGCATTCTTCTGTCATAGACTACCTGACACTCTGCCAGTTGGCTGCAGGCCCTCTGATTCTAGCTTTGAGAGACCAGTTGGCATAATGGTTAAGGTCTTTGCTTCCCATGCACAAAGTACAAGGTTCGATCCTGACCTCTGACAAATGTGTGGTTAAAGTTTGCATGTTCTCCCTGTGTCTCTGTGGGGTTCCTCCCATGTCTGAAAAGCATCCTGAATGTTTCCATCTCAAACTCACCAATGAATGGAGCTGTGGGCAGCAGCACAGACTCTACATGGTGACCTATAGGGAGAAGAGTTGTACATACCAACTGCTTTGGGCATCTACTGTGGTGCGCAGTATCTTCAAGATAGAACACTGATCACAGGCTGCGCGCTGTGGCAGGGCTAGCCACTCGACAGTATAAAATATGGCTCTAGGTGATTTAGTCATGTTGACTTGTTTTGCCAGAGCAGCTCAATCTAGCCCCCAGAAGAGGGCTAAGAAGACCCAACAGTTTCCCTCCTCTTCTACTTCTGTTCCTCACATAACCAAGCTGTCGAGTAATCGAACGGGCTCCTCTTCATGACTCTTGCAACAACCTAATTTCTCTGTCCCCAGTGCCTTTCCCTCTCCCTTCCTGGGAACTCATCACTCAGGACTCTTGGGTGTTATGCATCATCAAAAGGGGTTACTTCATGGTTTGGCACAAAGTGCCCATCTGCAGGGGAATTCCCCTACCACATAAAGATCACTTCCCCCTTTTACTACTAGAACAGGCACCATAGAACCTGTCCCCGTGGGGAAGAGGGAGTGGGCTTGTCTTTTCATAGTTCTCAGGAAGGAAGGACCCTTAAGACCAATCCTGGCTTTCTTACCTCAACACTTTGGTCGTAGTTCCCTCATTCAAAATGTTAACCCTGCAAACACCATTTCCTCTTCCTCAGGCATTTCTAGCTTCAATAGATGTCAGGGATACTTACCTTTATATCCCCATTCACCACAGATAAAGGAGATTCTTACGATTTTCTGTGGGATCCTCGCACTGTCAGTTATCAGCTTTGCCTTTTGGACTCTCTACAGCCCCAAGAGTCTTCACAAAATGTCTAGCCCCATTAATACCCTTTTGCAGGCTCCAATGGATCTTAATCTACCCATACCTGGATGACCTGTTACTCCAAGCCTCTTCTCAGACAGAGTTGAGAAAATCCCTCCCAATGGCAATTACCCTTATTCAAGGCCTGGGATTTACCATCAACTTCAAGAAATCTTCCCTTGCCCCAGCCCAAGATCTAATTTTTCTGTGTTGCAGATTCCAAAATCTGGGCATGCTAATGGCTCTCCCACCTTCCACTGTCTCTAAATGCAGGTCTTCCCATTCACCCTCTTCCACCTACTCAGACCTTATTTACTGATGCTTCAGTCATGGGTTGGGGGGGGGTAGCCTTAGACCTCCACATGGCTCAAGGGGAGTGGTCTCCCTCCCAAATGAAGGAACACACAAATGTGAGAGAAATGACGGCACTATTTTTTGCTCTCCAGACATTCAAATCAATTATCAGACCAGGGAGGTTACATGTACAGACCGACAACATGACAGTCCTGTATTACATAAACAAGCAGGGAGGTTCCAGATCCTATCTCCTGTGCAGACTAGCTATGCAGGTGTGGGATCTAGCTCGCCTCCTAGATGTATTTCTCCAAGTGGTGTATGTACATCTCTTCCAGCCAAAATACAGTGGTGGACACCGTAAGCAGTTCCAGGCACACAAGCCCACGAATGGATGCTTCACAGGGATATGTTCTTAGATATTGTCCACCAATGCAGTATTCCAGAGAGAGATTTGTTTGTCTTCCTCATGAACAAACAGCTTCCTCAGTTTTGTACCAGAGAATACCATCCTCAGGCATGAAGAGTGGTTGCCCTTTCATTCTCATGGGAGGGGAAATTCCTATATGCATTCCATCCCCTTCCACTCATCCCCATAGTCCTCCTGAAAGTCAAACAGGAAAGGCCAGAAAGCTTGTTGGTGACTCCCAACTGGCCAAAACAGTATTGGTTTCCCCCTTCTGTTTCACCTAGCCAAGCGCAGTCACCACAATTTACCCTACAGAGTGGACCTGGTAACATGTAACAAGGGCTCACGCCTACGCTCACATCTGGAAACCCTCCAGTTAACTCTGTGGGTGATATGGCCCTATACCATTCCGACACCTTTACTCTGAGGACGTACTTCAAGTACTGCAGGAGGCCAGTCAACCCATTACTAGAAAATCTTACCTCTCCGAATGGAAGGGGTTCTTTGTTTGGTGGTTGGGTAGGAGCCAGGACCCATTGAAAGTGCCCTCCTGCCTGTGGTTCTTTCCTATCTGTGTGAATGGCTTAATGCAGGACTAGCATACTCTTCCATCAAAGCTCGTTTGTCAACTGTTTTTGCTAGTTTACCATTAAATCCTCCCTTAGCTTCCAAATTCAAAGCTAAACAGTTTATCAAAGGTGTCCTTCATATCAGACTCCCAGGAGACCAGTGGCTCCACCTTGGGACCTGAACTTTGTACTAGAGAAATTGACTCGAGCACTGTTTGAACCTTCTTCCTCTAGTTCACTCAAACACTGCACTTGGAGAACAATCCTCCTGTTGGCCATTACCTCTGCCAGACAGGTCTCAGAGTAGCAAGCCCTTATGGCTTCTCCCCCATCTTGTCTTTCCACAAAGACATTGTGTTCCTGCGGACCAGTCCCTCATTCATGCTAGGTTGTCAATGAATTGTCCCAAAATCAGGTAATTCACCTACCAACTTTCTTTCCCTCTCCCCAGAACAGTAGTGAGAGGATCCTACACACCCTGGATGTACACAGACACCTCAGGTTCTACTTACATAAGACTAAACCCTTTAGGAAAACAGACCAATTATTTGTGTCTTTCCATCCCAGGGCTGTGGAATTGCCTGTGTCTAAACAGACCATCTCTAACTGGGTATCCAAATCTTTTGCCTTTTGCTACGCCCACCATGGTAAGGTTTTCCCTGGCTCAATCAAAGCTCACTCTACCAGGGTAGTATCTTCTTCAGGGGCTTTCTTCAGGGGTTTGGATACCAACTGTATCCTAGAAACTGCTACTTGGACTTCTGTCCACACCTTCACCAAACACTTTGGTGGATTCCATCTCTAGATCCAGGGCAGGGTTTGCCAGGGCCATTCTCCATGGGTTCATTGAAAATTCCTCTGCCCTTTCCTTATGAGCTTTTGTACTCTCCTTTAAGTCAGGAATACTGCAACAGAAGAGTAGAAGGATATAGATTAGTTGTGCAAGAACTGAACATAATGATGGATGACCCTCTCTTCTCTCTTGCAGTATTCCAACCCTCTTTCTTTCCCCCACTTTTTGCTTTTCTTGGATGCACTAATCCTCATTCACTTAGACCGACTCTCCGTCTGGGGCTTCAGTTCTGAGGGTTGTGCACACATACAGCTCTATTATGGCCGATATCTGCTGATGGCCAACATCAGATGTACCGCGCACATTGGGTAGTAAAAGACTTTGGTATACTGTCCAATATCGGGTCATCGGCTTGGCAGACAATTCCTTAAGTCGGGAAAACTACAACAGAGAAGAGAAGAACATCTATTGTTACGGTAAGATATCCTTCTGTTCCTATGTTGCGGCATTCTGCACTCTTGGGTTTCCTCCTCTTGTTACCTGATCATCCATTCAAAAGCTTGCAGTCAGTACTAGGTGCGTGGGCCATCTCATGTGGCTGGAGGTACATGGGCCATAAAAGTGACGTCTGCATGCACCAGACCTCAGAACTTCTCTGCCTGCAGTTCAACTTCAGCTGTTCCTGCTCTACTTGGCTGTCTGATCAAGAATATTAAGATGTTTCCCATTGGGGACATTTTGTTTTTTGGGTCACTGCATGCTTTTTGGGTTCATATCATCCAGGAAGGGTAAGTGTAAGTGCAGCCGTCAGATTCCTCATAAAGATGGTCATGAGCTCTGTCTCCTTTGTCTAGGGCCTGCACATGACCATAAGGCCTGCCCCATTTGCCAGGCCTTCATCCCAAAAATCCTGCGTAGCAGATTGCACTCAAGTATATATCTCAACTGTCAGCACCTTAAGCTCTTAGCCTTAGGTACGGAGGGGCTGTCCGGTCAGCCCACTGAGCCGCCTCGGGGAAAAAAGCCAAAATGGCTTGGTCTGAAAAATGTAGTTGCACCCCCGCCACCTGACATCCCTCCTGTGGCCGACTGCCTGGAGCAGCGATCAGTCGCCACCGATATGGGTACAGCTGGTACCGATGTGGAAGCCGCAGAACCCAGAGCAGTAGGTACATCCTCAGAGTCTTGCAGATGTCTGCTTCTGACAGCAAGGGGGACCTCGGCTTGCACCAGCCACCTGGGTGGATTCCTCCTCTACCGTTCTGTTAACTGACTTACCGGGCCTTCCGTGGTCCAGGCGCCTGCTAGGCCTTCTAGTGGAGGAATCCTCTGAGTCTTCCTCAGAGGATTCACTTTGTCTCTGTTACCCTCCCCTCTTGGTTATTCCTGCCCACAGGAAGAATCTGCTGAAGCAGATTCCCTAGCTGAGGATCTCGCCTTTGGGGAGACCATTTCTATGATGGGGGAGCATTTCCAATGGGATTCCTCCAAGATGACAGAAGTTTAGAAAAGGTACTACAAACTCCTTCAGATGGCCTCCCTTTCCCCTTTAGCTATACCACCAGTACTGCTAGCTTTTCTTGATGCATTTAGTGCAGCATCTCTTAACCCAGACTCTCAGCCTCCTGCACCCCACAGGCCTGACAGATTCTACAAAGTCCCTGAAGGAGCCAGATTTTAGGTTAAGTGCCCTGCTGCTGACCCCAGGCGCTGTCAGTTTCAGAGGACAAGACATCAAAACTCCTTCATTCCTCTTCCCTACTGACAAAGACAGTAAAGCCGTAGATTGCCTTGGGAAGAGGGTCTATACATCCTCGACCTTGGCATTTAGGGAAGTAAATGATCCAATACACATGTCCAAGTATGCCCTAGCACTTCTGGAAAAAGCCACTAAACAGTTGTCTGACATTCCAGACTCTCATGCCAGAATTCAACTGTCTAGCCTTATTTCCCTAACCTTTTAGGTCACTACCCACTCCATTAAGTGGAGCAACAATGCTGCAGAACCTTCAGCAAGGTCAGCTGCATGTGTCTCGGTCCTGAGGAGATGTTCATTGTCCAGGCTACATCCCCTACCAGATGAAATCAGAGCAAAATTATTAGATGCGCCTTTAAATAACTTGGCTCTGTTCGGGACTAAAGTAGCAGACTTGTTCAAAACTCTGCAACAAAAGGGGAAGGAGTTACAAGACCTTAAGCACTTTGTTTCTCCTATCCCCAAATTCCATAGGTATTCACCTTCAGAAACTCAGTTTATCAGGAAACATTCTCCTTCCAAGACAAGGAAAACTGCCAAGGAGCAAACTACTCCTTCCAGACCTGCCCAGACTACATCACAGAAGCCTCAATCTCAAGACAGGGCAGGTAGTCAGTGACTACCTACCACTCTTGAACCTCCATCCCCACTACTCCATTCCCCTGTATTTAGGCTCTCACTCACTGTCTCCCTGTCTGGAAAGACATCACCACAGACAGATGGATTCTATCCATAATAGAAAAGAGTTACTTCATGACTTGGATCAGTACTCCATCTTGGAGAGGTATTCCTCAGGCCTCCTAAAGTGCATCTTCCTTTCTTTCAACCAGTTCTAGACTCCCTCATTGCCCAGGGTGTACTATTCAGTCTATCCTGCCGACATAGGGGAAAGTATTATATTCCAGGCTCTTCCTAGTCCCAAGGAAAGATGGCCCCCTGAGCCCAATCCTAGATCTCTCCCACCTAAATCTCTTCCTGCAAGTGCCAACCTTCCAGATGCTCACCTTGCAAACCCTTTTCTCTTTGATTTTACCTCAGGGGTTCATCACCATCCTGGACATCAAGGATGCCTACCTTCACATCCCTGTAAGGCCCAATTTCACGAGATACCTGCATTTTTCTGTGTGGCCTCCTCACATTATCTGTTTTTGGCCTTGCCCTTTGGTCTCTCTACAGCACTGAGAGTTTTCACCAAGTGCGTGGCACCAGTGGTGGCCTTCTGCAGGACCCAAGGGATTCAAATTTTTCCTTACTTAGACAACCTGCTTATTCAGGGGAATTGCAAAGAAACCTTCCTTCCCCATCTGTGGACATTGCTGTCCTTCCTGCAGGCACTAGGCTTCAAGATAAATTATCCCAAGTCCAACCTGACCCCCTCTCAAAACCTTGTCTTCTTGGGATGCAAGATTTGGACAGATATCATGAAGGCTTTCCTACCACCACAAAAGATGGAGAACTTAAGGCAGTATCTGTTTACTGTCCTTCAGGCCATAGAACAGTACCTCAGGCTCCTGGGCCACATGGCATCGACCATTCCCATGTTACCATTGGTGAGACTTCACACGAGGAAGCTACAGTGGTACCTAAGATCCATATGGACTGAGCACTCATCCTCTGGAGTTTAGAATCCCCTTTTTTGTCTTGCCTCAATAAAGAGATTCAATGGTGGTTGAATCAGGTGAACTCCAACCTTCAAGTGCCCCTGCCAGTACAGGAAATGTACACTGATTCCTCAGACCTGGGGTGGGGAGCAACCATGGGCTCCTTCAGAGTCCAAGGTACTTGGACTTACTCCACCAAACAGGAGCATATTGTTGTCCGAGAGAGGAGAGCAATTCTTCTGGCCCTGAAGGCCTTTCAGCCATCCCTGACACAAGGCCCATTGAAACTGTTCACAGACAACACTACAGTTCTGTGGTATGTCAGCAAGCAGTGGGGGGGGGGGGGTAAAGTCATATTTGCTCTGCAGACTAGCTCTTCTAGTGTGAGAGCTACCACAAAGCAGGGAGTCACATTTCAAGCTGTGTACATCTCTTCAGAACAGAATTCTCAGGCAGACACCTTAAGCAGGTCTTTGTCACAGTCCCATGAATGGGTGCTCCACAGGGATGTGTTCTTGGACATAGCCCACAGAAGTAGTACACCTCAAATAGATCTGTTTGCCTCCTCCCATATACAGACAACTTTCATCCTTTTGCACCAGGTTGCCTAACCTTCTTTCTAGGGCAGTGTACGCCTTTTCAGTCTCCTGGAAGGGGATGTTTCTTTATGTATTCCCTCCCTTCCGACTTCAGAAAGTCCTACTGAAAATTTAACAGGACAGACCAGAAACCTTTTGGCCAAGAGGGCACTGGTTCCTCCTCCTCCTTCTGCATTCAGTGAAGGGCAACCACCACAAGTTACCCCACAGAGTGGACCTTCTCACACAGGACAAGGGATCTCTAATCTAGCCATACTGGGCAATCTTTACACCTTACCCTGTGGGTGATAGAATTCTGATCCCTTACAGTCCCCTATAAAATAAGGACATGCTTACAGTCCTGCAGGAGGCCAGGAAACCTAACACTAGGAGATGTATATCTAAATGGGAAAGCTTCTCCATATGGTGTTTTCAAAGACAGTTGGACCCTTTTTCTGGATGATGTCCCCTTGACACTGTCCTGTCTGTGTGAACTTTTGCAGACAGGGTTAGTGTGCTCCTCCATCAAGTCTCACCTGGCTGCCATTTAAGCTAGTCTGCCCTTGGAACTCCCTTTAGCTTCCAGAATGCCTGCAAAGTTGTTCCTAAAGGGAGTACTACACCTCAGGCCCCCCAGGAAACCTATTTTCCCTCCCTGGGACCGGAGTTGCATCTTGGAAGAAGCCCACCCCCACCCCCTTTGAACGGGCCTCAAAGGCTTCTCTGAAACACTACACATGAAAAGCAGTACTCCTAGTGTACATCGGCTAGAAGAGTGTCCGAGCTACAACCTCTCATGGCCATTCCCCCTTTCCTCATTTTTTATAAAGACAGGGTAACCCTTAGGACCAACCTTTCCTTCGTGCCCAAGGTGGTCAGTGAACTTTCCTTAAACCAAGCTATTCACCTCCCCACCTTGTTTGCCCATCCTCAGATTGACAATGAAAAAGTCTTACATTCCCTTGATGTGCACAGACAGCTCAGGTTCTAACTGGACAATACTAAGTCTGTCAGAAATTTTGACCAGTTTGTGCCCTTCCACCCCAGGGTCTTGGGGAAAGCTGTAACCAAACAGACCATTTCAGCCTGAATTTCCAGGGCAGTTACCTTCTGCTGTGCACACTATGGAAAATCTTGGGGTCCAAGGTTAAGGCACACTCCACTAGGGCTATGGCTTCGTCAGGGGCCCTCTTTAAAGGATTAAACACTAAAAGCCACGGTGGTACAACCATAGCATTGTTGCCTCACAGCAAGAAGTTCTCCTGTTCAATTCTCTGCTGGCGTGCCTTCTGTGTGGAGTCTGCATGTCCTCCCCGCTGTCAAGTGGCCTCCGAAAGACATGTATGAATGGGCGTGCCTTCGCTGAAGGTTGGGCGTCGGGCTGGCAACTCGGCACCATAAAAATCTACTGCCAATCATTAGCGGACCGGAGTTCCACTGTGGCGACCCCTAACCAGGAAAAGACAGACAAAACCATATTAGAGGCAGCTAAATGGACATCTGTCCACACATTCACCAAACATTACAAATTGGACCAAATCTTTAGATCCAGGGCAGGATTTGCCAGGGCTGTCCTCCATGGATTTTTGGAAAATTCTTCCAAGCCACCACCCAATTTCTCAAAGTGAGCTTTGCCACTCGCCCAAGAGTGCAGAATACTGCAACACAGGAATAGGACATAGAATAGTAGTGTAAAATCTTACCAAAACCATAAATGTCCTCTTCCATGTTGCAGTATTCCTTCCCACCGACCTTCCTGGCCTTGTTCACAAGTAGGCCCTTCTTGGATGGCACTGGACTTGCACAGATTGGCCTGGGAATAGGGTCCAACTGGGGCGCTCAGTTCTGAGGTCTGGTGCATGCAGATGTATCACTTTTTATGGCCCACATTCCTCCAGCCATGTCAGACTTCCCACGCACCTAGCAGTGACTGCAAGCTTTTTAATACTGGCCAGACGTTCAGGTAGCAAGAGCAGGAAACTTAAGATTACAGAATACTGCAACATGGAGGAGAAAGGCATCTATGGTTATGATAAGATTATACACACAACTATTCCATCTTCATTTATGTTAGGAAATGAAGACATAATGTTGAAATGTACACTGAGCTCATCCATAATATCACTCATTTCCATCTTAAAGATATACCCAGTATATTTGCAAACAAGTTTAGCTCCAATTTATTCAAGTTGCTGTTGGTGACCACTATCCCAGAAAATGTAGGTTCTCCTGAAATCACCTTGGAAAAAGTCTCTGAATCCCTGAAGAAGGCTAAAAGTTTTTCTGTGGTACCAGTTAACATACCATTCTCATCACTGCCATATATGCACAATCAAGCCTGTATTTAAACTGTTAAACCTCAGTCTCATTTCTCAGGGTTTTTGCCTGATTCCTGAAGAACAGCCACTGTGACTCTCTTACACGATGATTAACCTTCTATGGACCTTGGTAATTATAGACCCATCGGCCTCAACAGCCTTGTATACAAATCCATGGAATATATCATAGCAGAACACAATTGTGCAGACTTAATCTGCTTAATTGATCCAACTCCAGTTGCATTTGTGAAATGCTGGTCCTGTCTCCTGAACCTGCCAAACCTCTTTGAAAAGACAAAATAAGCTGTGGACAGTGGCAACTAAGTGCAAATTTCTTATCTTGACCAGAGTTTCAACACTGTGCCATGCTGGTATTGAAAAATTAGGCAAATTTGATGTAAACCCCTGCATTGTATGGGATTGCAAGTTGCCTATCCAGCTTATACCAGGTAGTTAAAGTTGTTAGTACGCTGTCTGAATGTAACATCGCAACAAATGGAGAAAAAGGGATCAGTTCTGGACCCTCTCCTAGTTGGTACTTATTTTTCAGACTTCAGAGCCAGTATCCTTTAAGTGTGGTGATGAGATTTGCTGATAACATGCTTGGGCGATTGTTATCCAGTCATGAGATGATACTAAACTCCAGCAAGGGGCTGGAATATATTCATACCTAGTCTACTGAAATGGTTTCAAGCTAAATGCAGAAAAATGCAGTGTAGTAGCCTTTGGCAAAAAAGGCTGCTCCCCTCATGTGTTAAGTGGTACTAGTCTTTAGATAGATATAACCATAAAAGACCTGGGTTCATCGTGTTACACTGCTGCAGTCATTACACTTGGGTTATCCTGCCGTCAGGCGGTCCCGCAGTCGGTCAGAGTTCCAAAGTCTTGGTCCGGCATCGGTTGCTGTCGCCTCCTCCCTGACGTCAGTGCGACAGGGGTATACAAGATGCAGCCAACGCCATTTTCTTCGGTCTTTCTTGCCGCGCAGTGCCAGAAGCAGTTAGCAAGTGCTGGTCGGCCGACTCCTGAGATTTTCATTCCGAATCCAGAACTGAAGTCTTCTAAAAAAATCTAAGCACCCCGTTGGGGAAAATTTTTCTTGCTTTAGACTGTTGTCAGTAAACGTTAATAACTATTTCTTGTGGGAAGCAAATACCTCATAAGGATTTCCACTCCTATTGTATTCCATGCCTAGTCCCTGACCACGACATCACTGGTTGTTGGTTTTGTGCTACATTTGTGCTACATTTAACAAGCGCACTATTAAACGTCCGTTTGATTTTGCCCAACATTATTTTGGTAGAAAATTCAATTACACCATGCCATCGGAAATTCCGACGACCGCAATGCATCAAAAATGCAAGGACAGGCATCCAAGGCCCAAAACGGACAACAAGGCCTCTTCTAGGCCGGTCGCCAGTTCTCCGGTTTTCAGCGAGGCGCCTACGCAGCCCCTGACGACCCCTTCCACAGACCGCCTCTGACTCCCACGTGGAGCTGGTTGGGCCTTCGGACGCACTAGGCCTTCAGTTTACCGATCTTAAACCTACAGAGGAAACCTAAGTAGCTGAGCAATCCACAGCTCCAGAGGGTGTTCTAAGACCTACCCAGCTAACCATTAAAACCCTCTGCTAAGTCTAAGCCCCCCTTAAAAGCAAAGAAACAGACACAACTCTCTCCAGGACAGGCTTCCATGCCTATGAAACAAATGCTAAAAATGGCCAAGGACCAAATCACACTGATCAGGGGGTCCCATCCCCTTCCTGATAAAAGGCACAGACAGGATGCAGAATGTGAATCTTCTGACCAGGTGTCCATTTCCTCTGACCTAGGATATTCTTTACCCCCTTATGAGGATTCTGATGCTGAGGAATAAATTCCATCAACCTCTTCGCCTGAGGATTACTCCTTTGGGGGAGACCTTACATACCATGAGAGAGCATTTCCATTGGGAAGACCAGGATTACTCAGAATCCAAGAAAAGACTCAGAGACTTCCTTTTATTGCCTCAACACAGACCCCCTTGCTATCCCGCCAGTTTTAGACATTATGGATGATGTGTACACTGAATCCAGTTTGAACCCCGACTCCTTAGCCCCAGCCCCAGTTATCTCTGATAGATATTACAGAGTCCCTGAATCTCTCAAATTTCTGTACAAAAGCCCTGTTGCTGACCCTGAAACTATTTCTCAGGGACCCAGAGGGATTAAGACCTCATCAGCAAAAAACCCAGTTCCCTCCGACAGATTCCAGAGCATTAGACAGATGGGGAAAGAAGGTATATACATCTGCAACTTTAGCAATGAGAGCCTTGAATTGCTAGTTTTACATGCTAAAATATCAGCAATTTTTGATGTCTCAGTTGGAACAAAAGATGCTTCCAGATTCAGATCCTCCTAACTTAAAAGAAATGCAGGATTTATTGCATGCAGCTGAACAAGTGGTAAAACATACTTTGCAATGTGGGTTTGATTCCTTAGAGGCATCCTATAGAGCAGCAGTTACAAGCTCTGTCATTAGAAGGCATGCTTGGTTAAAAGAACATACGTTACCACATCATGTTAAGGTCAAATTATTGGATGCACCTTTGCAGCAGAATGTGCTGTTTGGAATTAAGGCAGAGGAGGTATTAAAGAAGATGGAGGATAAGGCAAAATCTATGCAAACGGTGAAAGATTTCTTATAGGTTCAGCATCCTCGTTTTAGCAGAAATTGGCCAACAAAGAATTGGTCCTTTCCAGTCACAAATAGACCTCAAAGGGGCAGATACAGATGTCCAAGAGGTAGAGGTCAGACACAAGGCCCTTGCAGGCCTCGATAATGGGGCACACCAGGCCAGAAAGATGGGGAAGACAGGCCTCAACCTTAAAACAAACAGCCTCAATGACTTTCCACTACAGCTGCCAAACAGCTCTCTCGGCAGCCCCCTTAGGAGGAAAACTGGCACTTTTCTATCACAACTGGCATTGCATCACCAAAGACAAATGGGTTCCCAACACTATCTCAAGGTTACAGGTTCCATTTTCACACCCTGCCAAGGCTAAAAGGAATTTAAGAAACCAGGAACCAAAAGAACACACACTAAGCACTTAAGTTGACGAACCACTGAAATGTAAGGATACTGGAGGTACTAGAAGTAGTATCCAACTCAAAAGTATGAGAGCGAGTATAAAATGTAAATAACGTTTATTTAAAACAAAAATCACGTTAAACACTGAACAGCGTTTTTCGTTCCAACAGTGTCGGAACTTCTTCAGACAACAACTTCCCTTATTACAACTGCATTTATAGGAATTCACAAGTGTCAACAATTAATTATTTAAAAGTAAATGATCACTTTGTATTTAAAGGACCAAGCACATTGTAAATTATGTTGTAGCGTTTTTTCCAAAACAATACAATACTCCACAGGTGCCCCAGGGTGCACCCCAGTATACTAACGAAATGAGAAAAAATAAGAAAAAATAAACCAGTCAATTCCGTTAGTAATAAAGTGCTTTTAAATCATTCTAATAAGTAAATCATAAATGTACTTTAAAAATGTCTAAAATCTAATTAAAATGTGGAATATATCCACACAAAGTGTGTGTTGTAAAACATATGTATAACATAATAATATTAGCTACACACGTAATACCTGAATGTAGACACAACAATTAATGTAATAAAATTTATCTAGTTATTAAAGTGTTTCTATTTATATTTGTTTTAAAATATATGAAGTAAATTAATTACTAATTTAACAATAATTATAAATTAATATATGTAAAAATCACCTTAATAAATTTTTAATTTTAAGAATACACACAATCGAACAATACTCGTTAAGACCTGGGTCACTACAGGCCATTAAACGTAACTGCCATTTTAACTCATTTCTCTCAAGTTCCAATTTTAATAAATTGTCATTCACAAAAATCTGTTCTTCAGATTCTTTAATCTGATTAATTACCATAAATTTAAATGTGTGCCCTGAGTTTTTTGCACAATGTCTAGCCAAAGCATTTTCGTCTTTATTTTTCGCAATTGCATAGTTGTGCTCATATATCCTATCACGCAATCGTCTATTTGTTTTGCCCACATAGAATGACTGGCACTGTGTACACTGTGCTAAATAGACTATTGCTCTAGAATTACAGTTGTATAATTCGTTGACGTAAAAGGTTTCATTTCTAATAATAAACTTGTCAGATGTTTCTATATATGAACAATAGTTGCAAAACCCACACATGTTAAGTTGTCTATCTCGCCTTCATTCTTGCTGGATGGGTTCGGAGCCGACCTCGGCTCCGACTCGGCCACTCTAAAAGCTCGAGAGTTGGTTCCACCGGCTCGAGGCTCCCCTTATATCCCACAATGCTAGGCGAGAGTTACCTCAGATCTCGTTTGCCGCTACAGCTTCGAGGTTGGTTGCTTCTACCGGTTCCTGGTGAGTGTTAGCTTTTCTTCTAAAAGTTACTCTTTTACCCTTTTAAGTTAAATTCTTCTTAGATTAGTGTAGATTATAGAACTTTATCCCGACCCTATATTTTTCCGTTTCTTTCTAAAAGAACCTTTGGTTCTTCCCTTGGGCCTTAGGCCTTCTCTTCCCTAAAGTGTTTGTGTAGTTTACTATAATTTTGTACTTAAATTCTAGTATTATTACAAAATTTATTATATTTTCTGACAGGGTATAACTGGGTGTTTGAGTGTGTGTTTGTGTACTCTTGTCAGTTAGGCTATGTCTAAAGAAGCAAAGGTCTCCGGATTCAAGAAGTGTGATGCGTGCTGTCAGAAAATGTCTCTGACAGGCGCTCACACTTCTTGTGTCTATTGTCTGGGGCCTTTGCACCTGCAGGACTCCTGTGCTGTTTGCCATGGCTTCAGCCCCAGGGTCCTGCAGGAAAGAAAAAACAAGCTAATTCTGAGAGGCTTGTTGAAGCCAGAGGATTCCCTGTCTGTCTCAACAGGGAAGCCCTCTAAGGCATCGAGGTCTTCGGCTCCGGCTTCTGAGCCGAGACCTCAGGTTGTTCAACCTTTGCCTTTATCGGCTCCGGCTGGAGCCGATAAGACTCAGTCCACAGTTTCTGTGGCTTCGGCTCCGGCGGGCCGAGGTTATCGAGTACCGTGTCGGCTCCGACAAGATCTTGAGCCGACAACCAGAAAGAGGTCTAGGTCACCTTCTCTTGGCTCCGTTCATTCGGCTCCAGGATCTCCCTGCTGTCTGAGCGGAGCCAAAGGTCTCATTCCTCTAGGTCATCGAGGCTCTCCGAGCATGACCTTCAGAGGGTGGTGAGTGGACTACTTAAGTCCGAGGCACTAGGCCAGATGCTTCAGAGCCCGACTCATCAGTCGGTGCGGCCCCGGTCCATCAACTCTTTCCTCCTTGACTCTTTTGAGTTCGGGCCGGTCGTGTCGGAACCGAGACTGTGGTCACCGGGCCGAGACAATTGTCTTGGCGCCGTCGTCGGCTCAGTTTTCTTCCTTGGAGGAATCTCGGCGCCGGACTTCCCTCGTCGGCTCCGAGGGGGTGAGTGGCATCGGACCCTTGTCCGGCCCCCCTCTCTCGGTGCTTGGCGCTGGTGAGTTCGGCTCCGACATCGCCTCGGAGCCATCACTGTCGGTGCCGAGGGGTCCTAGCTCCTCGGGCGGGGCCCTCTGGCTCTGGCTGACAGGGGTGCATTCGAGGTCATGCGGAGTGTGTTAGAGCCTGGCTCTACTCCACAGTCGGCTCCGTCAGCCCCTCCCTCTATGCTGCCTCAGGGTAAGTCGACTCACTCCCTCATCCCGGACCGCAGAGAGCCAGCTCCTCAGGAGCCCCTTTGGGGATTTCATCCTCTTCGAGGCCTCTCCTGATTTGGCAGAAGAGCCTCCTCGGAAGAGGAAGTGCAAGAGGAAGCACATTGACTCACCTGAGTCTATCACGTCGGACACAGATCTGGATGATTCTGAGGGTTCCCCGTTCCCCTTCTGAAGATGTCTCATTTGCAGACATTCTGGAGATCCTGAAACAGAGGGAAATTGGCCAGCCCTCAACCCTTCGGAGGGCGAATCTGTGTATCTTGAGGCATTTGGCTCTCGTCCTTCCACCTCCTGGGTGTCCCCTTGACCCCCTCATGCAGGTGGTTGCTAAGAAGGCATGGACGGCTCCTGATTCAGTGGACCCCACTCCCAGGAGACCCTCCAAATTCATCACAGCTCCAGCAGACAAGCAGTTTTTATCAAAGGAGTTTCTGTGGATGCTATGGTGGTAGCTGCTGCCACAAAGAAGGAACTGGCTGATCCTTCAGTGCCTGTCCATCCACCTAACAAGGAATCTAGGTCCATGGATAGATGCGGAAGCGGATGTTCTCCTCAGCGACATTTACCATGCGTTCGCTGAATTACCTGTGCCATTTCACTCGTCTTCAAAGGGACTTGATCAAGGAAGCGAGTGAAATGTTAAAGGACCCTACAGCTGCGGGTTTCCAAGAGAAAATGAACACGCAGCTGGCTATCCTTAATTCCATATCCAACTCCTCCATGGGCCTCCTCTCTTATGCGGCCGATGCAGCGCGCAGAGCCCCAGGGAGAGCGGTAGCCTTACGTAGGCCGCCTGGATGCGGCTATGCAACTTTGCGGAACCTTTCAAGACGTCTTTCACGAACTCCCCTTTTGATGGATCATCTCTCTTTGGTCCTCAAGTGAAAGAAACCCTGACTAGGTGCGAGACTGATGGCAAGACCCTTTCTGCCGTCTGAGTCCGGTTTTCGACTCCTTCTAGGCCTTACCCCAAAGGCCAGAAGGGTGGGAAGATGTGGTTCCGTAAACAATCTCAAGGGACTTAGCCTGGCGACAGAGTCGTTTTCCTACCAAAGGCAGAGGTGGGAATAACAATGGTAGACGTCGCCCTAGGGGCAGGGGGGGTCCGCAGAACCAGGGCAATCGGGAAGCCTTTCCTGACAAGCCCTTTCAGCATCCCTGAGGTGTTGCCCGACTGCCCATCTTCGGAGGCAGTCGGGGGAAGATTGTCACTGTACCCAGAAGCCTGGCTATCCCTGACTCAAGACAAATGGGTACAGTCCATCATTTCGGAAGGCTATTCTATCCCCTTTCTTCGTTTTCCAAATCAGTCAAAAATCCCTTCCAGATGTTCCACCGCTCAAAGGGATATAGCAGCTTTGGAAATTTCAAAACTGCTTGCAAAAAGAGCAATTCAGTTAGTGCCAGCAGACCAACAAGGATCCGGAATCTACTCAAGGTTCTTTTTAGTTCCAAAGAAAACAGGGGACTGGAGACCGATTTTGGATCTCAGTGTCTTGAACAAATCAGTCAAGAAAACAAGATTTCGGATGGTCACGCTGCAATCCATTCTTCCCCTTTTGGGCAAAGGAAACTGGATGTGCTCTATAGACCTTCGGGATGCGTACTATCACATAAAAATGAACAGGCGCTCCAGAAGATTCCTCCGCTTCAGGCTGGGAACCAGTCATTTTCAGTTCAGGGCCCTGCCCTTTGGTCTCACCACTGCCCCGGTGTTTACCAAATGCATGGCAGTGGTAGCTTCTCACCTGAGGCGACAAGGATTCCAGGTGTTTCCATATTTGGACGACTGGCTTCTCACAGCTCCCACCAAGCATCTCCTTTTGATGGCCAGAGATTATACTTTTCGCGTTTGTCAAAAACTGGGTATTTCAATAAATTGCGAAAAGTCTGTTTTGTCGCCTTGTCGTACTATTACCTACATAGGCAAATTTAGATACTATAAACATGTCTGCAACGCTAACGAACCAAAGGATATCAGACATTCACAAATTGGTGTCACTTCTTCTCAACGACAACAGAGCCAAAGCCTGGTTAGTTCTAAAGGTGTTGGGAATCATGGCCCATACCTCTCCTCCCATTGGCCAGATACCACATGCGGATCCTTCAGTGGATGCTTTTTTCTCAATGGTCATACCAGGAACTTCCAATGTCTCACACCATTATGATCCATGGCGTGCAAAAGCATCTCATGTGGTGGATGTCTTCCCCAGCTCCTGTCGGGAAGACCATTTGTTCCACCTCCTCCGGTTGCTACTCTGACAACGGATGCCTCCTGATCGGGTGGGGGCATTATCAGGGCAGGACAGTCCAGGGCACATGGCAACCAAGCGAATGCCACTTGCACATAAATGTTCTGGAGATGAGAGCAGTGCTTTTAGCGTTGCAAGCCCTTCAAGACTCTCTTCCCTTAGGAGCGATTGCAATCCAGACAGACAACATGTCTGTAGTGTGGTACATCAACAAACAAGGCGGAACCAGATCATACCCTGTGTCGAGAAGCACTCAGACTGTGGCAATGGGCGATTTCTTCTCAGCGTTTTCTGATAGCAACGCACATCCCGGAAGTCCAATCACATTGCGGACAAGTTGAGCAGAGCTATACTCATGCCTCACGAGTGGTCTCTGAAAGACTCTGTAGTGGGAGAGATATTTCTCAAGTGGGGTCAGCCTTGCTGCGATCTTTTTGCTACTCCCCAAAACAGCAAGTGCAGAGAATACTTCACTCTATTCCCTTTACCAGGCCAACCCAGCAGGGACGCTCTAGTCCAAGTTTGGCCCCGGGGACTTCTGTATGCATTTCTTCCTTTCCCTCTGATCTCTCAAGTAATACAGAAAGCTATCGCTCAGAAGGCCTCATTGATCCTCATTGCTCCTTACTGGCCTCGACAAGTGTGGTTCCCCTTTCTACATCGTTATCTCTTGGGCGACCGTGGAGTCTGGACCTAGTTCCAGATCTTTTGATCCACCAATCGGGTCAGTTTCATCGCTCCCTCCCTCTCTGAACCTCACTGCTTGGTTCCTCCAGTTCCAACCGTAGCCAGGCTTCCTCATTTATCTCACTCGGTTAGAGATATATTGATAGCTTCCCATAAATCTTCCACTCGAAAGATTTATTTGAGTAAGTGGAAACGCTTCTCATATTGGGCACAAGGAAAGGACATAGATCCTTTCACCGCTTCCATCCAACTAGTCCTTGATTTTCTTGCTGAACTCTTCCATGCAGGTTCATCTCCATCTACTCTTAAGGTTCAGTTGGCAGCTATTTCTAATTTTCATGTGGGCATTTCTGAATCTGCCCTAATGTCCCACAAACTTTGCAAAGCCTTTTTGAAAGGAGTTTTTCTTCTCAGACCTCCTATAAGAAATCCTCCTTCTCCTTGGGACCTAAATTTAGTTCTTGCTTCCTTGATTCTTTCCCCTTTGAACCTGCAGCTTCTTGTTCCTTGAAATTATTATCATGGAAAACTCTCTTTCTGGTGGCTATCACATCAGCTAGAAGAATTTCAGAACTTCAAGCACTCAGTTGTCGTTCTCCTTATCTTTTGTTCCATAAGGACAGAGTTTCCTTACGAACTAACCGTCCTTTTTGCCTAAGGTGGTTTCAACATCAAATCTAAACCAAAGCATTGACCTCCCTGTCTTTTTCCCAGAGTATTCAAATAGGTCTGAACAAAAATTACACTGCCTGGATGTTCATCGTCAATTAAGGTACTGCTTGGACAGGATGAAACAATTCAGAAAATCTGATCAGCTGTTTGTCTCCTATGCGGAAAGCAGAAAGGGACTTCCAGTTTCAAAGGTATCATTATCCAGATGGCTAACATCTCTGATTACCCTTGTTTATGAGATTAGACACCAAAACTGCCTAATAAACCTAAAGCCCATTCCACCAGAGCTTTGGCTACTTCTCTAGCCTTCCAAGACAGACTGCCTATTGACACCATTTGTGCAGCGGCTACTTGGGCTACTCCTCACACTTTTATTTCCCATTATAAGTTGGATTTAGCTTCTAGGCATAGAGCTAATTTTGGTTCCACTGTTCTCAAGAGTCTGTTCTGTTAGGCCACCGGGACAAGGTGCTAGGGGCGGTCCCATCCAGCAAGAATGAAGGCGAGATAGACAACTTAACATATAGAAGTTATGTTCTTACCATAACGTTCCATGTTAGTTGTCTTCTCGCCTTCTTCTTGCGTCCCACCCTCCTTCCCCCTGGCCTGGACAGACCTAGAGGAGTTGTGATCGTGACCTCTCTTTCTACCACCTCTTTCTTAGTCATATGCTATTATGCATATTTCTTGTTTCAGGATGTAGGTCACCCTTCTTTCTTCCTGTTGTTAGAGGTGGATTCTGTTTTACAGTTATACTGTTTCTGTTATAAGCTGGGGTTAGCTTACAAGCGAGATCTGAGGTAACTCGCGCGTAGCATTGTGGGATATAAGGGGAGCCTCGAGCGGTGGAACCAACTCGAGCTTTTAGAGTGGCAGTGGGGCCGAGGTCGGCTCCGAACCCATCCAGCAAGAAGAAGGCGAGAAGAAGACAACTAACATGGAACGTTATGGTAAGAACATAACTTCTATTTCTTGGTACCTCTTCTCGCTTTTTTAACTTTGGGTTTGGTTTCAAGTAACTTTTTCAGGTTATGACCCCTTCTGTATGAAATAGTAGGTCCAAAGTTAAAAATGTTTGATAGGTTTTTGTCCAAGCATAAAAACCGCCAATATTTTTTCACTATTCTGCCTATATCCAACGCTTCTATACAGTAAGTGAATGTAAAGGCTATAGTGAAGTCCTGGTTATGTTCTACTACATCATTCATACTCTGTTCCACTATGGATATAGTGGTGAGATCTAGGTGGTCAGTACAGTTTATACTAGTGTCACCCATAGGTGAAATGTTTGATGCTACATTAGTGTTCAAAATGGGTTTATATATTCCCCTATTTCTTTTCTCAGTGACTTCTTGAAATATATCATGCAAAAATGAGTCAGGGTAGCCTCTATTTGTAAACATATTATATAAGAATGCACATTCTTCCTCAAACTCCTCGTTTAAGGTAACCATCCTTGCTGCCCTAACTAGTTGTCCTTTGACAACAGATTTCTTTTGGTGATAGGGATGCATGCTCGTAAAATGTAAATAACTGTTGCAGTATGTTTCCTTCCTAAAAATCTTTGCCGTATATTTATCTGTACTTTTGTTTAAGTAAACGTCTAAAAAATTAATCGACGTTTCTTGAAAATTTTTGGTAAATTTTAGGAAGGTAGTGGTTGAATTAAAATAATTTACTAATTCATCTGCAACATATTCATCTCCATATATAATGATAAAAATATAATCCAAAAATCTTTTGTAGCAAAGCATCCTGTTCATCCAATGGCTACTAAGGATATAGTTGTTTTCCCAATGGGCTAACACCAAGTTTGCAAAGCTTGAACCCACTGGAGAGCCCATAGCTACTCCTATTTGTTGTTTAAACAACTTTCCTTCAAAAGAGACAAAGTTGTTTTTTAAAATAATATCTAGTAGTTGCTCAACTAAAATGCATTCATTGTCATGTGCCCCTTTAGTTCTAATAAAATCAACTACCCACTCAATTCCTAAATCATGTGGTATACATGAATATAAATCACAAATATCCACAGTTAAAAAATTTGCTGCTTTGTTAAAAGTTGTGGCCTGCATACTTTCTAGGAAGGACCACGAATCTTTAAGAATTTGAGTTTCCAACCCTACATATTTCTTTAATATGGAGTCCACCAGTTTTGCACATGGATATGTGATAGACTGTCTTGCATCCACCAACGCTCTAAAAGGTGGATCTAATATGTTTTTATGTAACTTTGGTATCCCAAAAATTTTTGGGATCCTTGGTGCCATCATTGTTACATATGCATGCTGTTTTATGTCAATAATACCATCAGTATATAAATCACTGAGAAACATTTTAATTCTGTTATATGCTTGATTTAATTCATTCCTACTTGTCACCTCATAGGTATTACTTTCTAATACTGAGCACATAATATTGGAATAATCCCCATTGTAAAATACTGCTAGCCCCCCACCCTTGTCTGGCTTCATAAGTCTCAATGGTAGTTGTCTCATTAAAGTTAGCAGTATTTTTTCTTCTTCTGAAATGTTGAACTCAGTACTCTTCTTACCAGGATATTTCATTAGATCTCTAAATTCACTAGTACAAAGGTGTTCAAACATATTAAGTACATCATTTTGAGGTGGGTTAAATGTGCTAGCTATCCTCAATTCATTTGTATTATAACTGTTGTTACCAAATAAAATATTTAGGTTGAGCTTACGTATAAATAATTTAAAGTCAATAATCAGCTCTGAAATGTCACAACTTCTGGAAGGCACAAATGTCATTCCTTTAGCAAAAAGTTCCACCAAGCTGGGGTCAATTTTACACTCAGTGTAATTATAAATAGTGAAGTCTTTTTTGATGTTCACCAGTGTTTCATAAAGTTTTAACCCGGTTACTTGTTGTTGCTCCGGGTATTGTACCTCCGTTTGGGTCCTTGTATTGAGTTCATTGACCAATTGTTCCCCCTCCCCCCCTTGTAGTTTTTTTGGGGGGCTTGGTTTTGTTTTGCATTATTATCCTGTTGAAAGGATTGACCAGGTCCAAGTTCGCTTATTTCATCATCAGAGGTCTCATCTTCTATATCTATGTTACTAGAAGTTGTTGCAAAACCATTACTTTTAGTCATAGTAACATTTCTGGATGGTAAACGTTTTCCTTTTCCTTTTTGTGCTGTTTGATAAGAGTTGCCGTTAGGGTTTTGTGAAGGGTTATGTATACTTGGTGGTTTAGGGAATGCTTCCCCTTCACTATATGCTTTAAGGTCCCTTTGTAGTTTTTTGATTTTGTTTCCCTTTAGTTTAACCATTTGTTGTGCTATACTGTTCAGAGTTCTGTCATATTCGTATTTATATCTATTGTAATCCGAGTCAACCTTAATTTCTTGTTCCAGTAAGGTAACTTCGTTAGTTAAAACTTCAAGGGAAACCTTGTAATGTTTAATCATACATTGTATTATTTCTAAGCCATGATTATTATACAACATAGTTAGTTCATTAAAAAAGTCTGACCCATATTCAAGGCCAGTCGGATAAGAATAATGTCTCAGGCCCTTTGGAACAATTTTTTCTTTCACACATCTATTTAAATAATTCAATTCTAGTTGTAGCTTTTTAATTTTAAAAAGCTTATTGTCAAACAATTTGTTTATCCATTAAACATTCGTCGCTTTCATTGTTAGGGAAAGACTCGGTACCTTCAGTTGAGCTGTCCATGTTCAGCTCCATATCTAGCCAGGATTTTATGTTTAAGTTGTTGCCCAGGTTAGCGGAACGCGGCTCTCTAGCCTCAGCTGAGCGATGCCGTTGAGTCTGTATTAATCCATTCTCCTGTAAGGGTTGTTGGTTACAACCTGGTATAACTGCTGTCGCCATTGAAGATTTAATCATCCCGCTGGAGCTGGTAACGCCGTCTACCTTCTCCGATAAGCGGTCGAGTCGGCTGTTAATTAAGTTTAGTAGTTGAGTAAGGTTTCCTTGCAACTGTATCTGATCCCCCTCCTCTTCCATTCCGCTGCGGTGGTCAACTAGCAAACAACTTAAGAAACCAGGAACCAAAAGAACACACACTAAGCACTTAAGTTGACGAACCACTGAAATGTAAGGATACTGGAGGTACTAGAAGTAGTATCCAACTCAAAAGTATGAGAGCGAGTATAAAATGTAAATAACGTTTATTTAAAACAAAAATCACGTTAAACACTGAACAGCGTTTTTCGTTCCAACAGTGTCGGAACTTCTTCAGACAACAACTTCCCTTATTACAACTGCATTTATAGGAATTCACAAGTGTCAACAATTATTTAAAAGTAAATGATCACTTTGTATTTAAAGGACCAAGCACATTGTAAATTATGTTGTAGCGTTATATCCAAAACAATACAATACTCCACAGGTGCCCCAGGGTGCACCCCAGTATACTAACGAAATGAGAAAAAATAAGAAAAAATAAACCAGTCAATTCTGTTAGTAATAAAGTGCTTTTAAATCATTCTAATAAGTAAATCATAAATGTACTTTAAAAATGTCTAAAATCTAATTAAAATGTGGAATATATCCACACAAAGTGTGTGTTGTAAAACATATGTATAACATAATAATATTAGCTACACACGTAATACCTGAATGTAGACACAACAATTAATGTAATAAAATTTATCTAGTTATTAAAGTGTTTCTATTTATATTTGTTTTAAAATATATGAAGTAAATTAATTACTAATTTAACAATAATTATAAATTTACAATGGGGATTATTCCAATATTATGTGCTCAGTATTAGAAAGTAGTACCTATGAGGTAACAAGTAGGAATGAATTAAATCAAGCATATAACAGAATTAAAATGTTTCTCAGTGATTTATATACTGATGGTATTATTGACATAAAACAGCATGCATATGTAACAATGATGGCACCAAGGATCCCAAAAATTTTTGGGATACCAAAGTTACATAAAAACATATTAGATCCACCTTTTAGAGCGTTGGTGGACGCAAGACAGTCTATCACATATCCATGTGCAAAACTGGTGGACTCCATATTAAAGAAATATGTAGGGTTGGAAACTCAAATTCTTAAAGATTCGTGGTCCTTCCTAGAAAGTATGCAGGCCACAACTTTTAACAAAGCAGCGAATTTTTTAACTGTGGATATTTGTGATTTATATTCATGTATACCACATGATTTAGGAATTGAGTGGGTAGTTGATTTTATTAGAACTAAAGGGGCACATGACAATGAATGCATTTTAGTTGAGCAACTACTAGATATTATTTTAAAAAACAACTTTGTCTCTTTTGAAGGCAAGTTGTTTAAACAACAAATAGGAGTAGCTATGGGCTCTCCAGTGGGTTCAAGCTTTGCAAACTTGGTGTTAGCCCATTGGGAAAACAACTATATCCTTAGTAGCCATTGGATGAACAGGATGCTTTGCTACAAAAGATTTTTGGATGATATTTTTATCATTATATATGGAGATGAATATGTTGCAGATGAATTAGTAAATTATTTTAATTCAACCACTAACTTCCTAAAATTTACCAAAAATTTTCAAGAAACGTCGATTAATTTTTTAGACGTTTACTTAAACAAAAGTACAGATAAATATACGGCAAAGATTTTTAGGAAGGAAACATACTGCAACAGTTATTTACATTTCACGAGCATGCATCCCTACCATCAAAAGAAATCTGTTGTCAAAGGACAACTAGTTAGGGCAGCAAGGATGGTTACCTTAAACGAGGAGTTTGAGGAAGAATGTGCATTCTTATATAATATGTTTACAAATAGAGGCTACCCTGACTCATTTTTGCATGATATATTTCAAGAAGTCACTGAGAAAAGAAATAGGGGAATATATAAACCCATTTTGAACACTAATGTAGTATCAAACATTTCACCTATGGGTGACACTAGTATAAACTGTACTGACCACCTAGATCTCACCACTATATCCATAGTGGAACAGAGTATGAATGATGTAGTAGAACATAACCAGGACTTCACTATAGCCTTTACATTCACTTACTGTATAGAAGCGTTGGATATAGGCAGAATAGTGAAAAAATATTGGCGGTTTTTATGCTTGGACAAAAACCTATCAAACATTTTTAACTTTGGACCTACTATTTCATACAGAAGGGGTCATAACCTGAAAAAGTTACTTGAAACCAAACCCAAAGTTAAAAAAGCGAGAAGAGGTACCAAGAAGTGTGGGTTTTGCAACTATTGTTCATATATAGAAACATCTGACAAGTTTATTATTAGAAATGAAACCTTTTACGTCAACGAATTATACAACTGTAATTCTAGAGCAATAGTCTATTTAGCACAGTGTACACAGTGCCCGTCATTCTATGTGGGCAAAACAAATAGACGATTGCGTGATAGGATATATGAGCACAACTATGCAATTGCGAAAAATAAAGACGAAAATGCTTTGGCTAGACATTGTGCAAAAAACTCAGGCCACACATTTAAATTTATGGTAATTAATCAGATCATTAAAGAATCTGAAGAACAGATTTTTGTGAATGACAATTTATTAAAATTGGAACTTGAGAGAAATGAGTTAAAATGGCAGTTATGTTTAATGGCCTGTAGTGACCCAGGTCTTAACGAGTATTGTTCGATTGTGTGTATTCTTAAAATTAAAAATTTATTAAGGTGATTTTTACATATATTAATTTATAATTATTGTTAAATTAGTAATTAATTTACTTCATATATTTTAAAACAAATATAAATAGAAACACTTGAATAACTAGATAAATTTTATTACATTAATTGTTGTGTCTACATTCAGGTATTACGTGTGTAGCTAATATTATGTTATACATATGTTTTACAACACACACTTTGTGTGGATATATTCCACATTTTAATTAGATTTTAGACATTTTTAAAGTACATTTATGATTTACTTATTAGAATGATTTAAAAGCACTTTATTACTAACGGAATTGACTGGTTTATTTTTTCTTATTTTTTCTCATTTCGTTAGTATACTGGGGTGCACCCTGGGGCACCTGTGGAGTATTGTATTGTTTTGGATATAACGCTACAACATAATTTACAATGTGCTTGGTCCTTTAAATACAAAGTGATCATTTACTTTTAAATAATTAATTGTTGACACTTGTGAATTCCTATAAATGCAGTTGTAATAAGGGAAGTTGTTGTCTGAAGAAGTTCCGACACTGTTGGAACGAAAAACGCTGTTCTTTGTTTAACGTGATTTTTGTTTTAAATAAACGTTATTTACATTTTATACTCGCTCTCATACTTTTGAGTTGGATACTATTTCTAGTACCTCCAGTATCCTTACATTTCAGTGGTTCGTCAACTTAAGTGCTTAGTAAGGCTAAAAGGAATGCCAAATCTGCCACCAAATCAATGGGCAGAGGCTCAACAACAAATTACAGTACTCATGGACATGAGAGCTATTCAAAAGGTACCAACACAGGAACAAGGACAAGGATTTTACTCAAGACTCTTTCTTGTTCCCAGAAAGGGCAAAGCCTGGAGACCCATTCTGGACCTTTCTACACTAAACACTTACCTGGATGTTCCGAAATTCAAGATGTTGACACTACAGCAGCTTCTTCTCATGCTGGGCAAGAAAGCTTGGCTCATGACTTTGGACCTCAAAGAGGCATACCTGCATGTCCCTATCAGACAAAACTGCAGAAGATACCTCAGATTTCTAGCTGGTTCAATGCACATTCTCTGCACTGCCCTTTGGCTTATCTACTGCGCCCAGGGTCTTCAGAAAGTGCCTGGCACCAGTAATGGCATTTTGCAGGCAAAAAGGATTTCAAATTTACCCATACCTGGACGACTGCCTGATTCAAGCAGAGAGCAAGGACATTCTACTAAAGCATCTGGCGTACGTAAAAAAATTAAGTTGCTTGGGGTACACAGTAAACGAAAGAAATCAATACTAGTGCCCTCACAATAGATAATATTCCTGGGTGCCAACTTGAAGACAACGGCCCAGATGGCTTATCTCACGCCAGACAAGCAAGGACAACTGACTCAATATTTTCAATTAATGGCAACAAAGACCCAACTCCCTGCAAGAAAAATTCTGCAGGCCTTGGGCTACATGGCATCTTGCATACTACTAATTCCATATGCCAGACTGCATATGAGGAAACTGCAATTGTACCTAAAGAACGTATGGTCTCAACACTGTCAAAGTTTGGAAACCGTTATACCACTAATTCCTTGCCTACAACAGGCGTTTCGATGGTGGGCACAAGCTTGTCACCTCAACAAAGGACAGCCTTTCACTCAACCCACAGCCAGGCAAACACCTGACAACAGATGCATCGAATTACACCTGGGGAGCACACATGGCAGGAAAATGTATCCAGGGCGAGTGGCCCATAGAGCAAAGACATCTCCACATCAATCGAAAAGAGATGCTAGCTGTACAAAATGCTGCTATAGCTTTCAAGGACCTACTGCATCCAGGACAATTACTACTAAAGACAGACAACACCACAGTTATGTGGTACATAAACAAGCAAAGGGCACACCCCCCCCCCCCTCTGCAGACAAGCCATGACCTTATGAAACGCAGCTCTAAACTACCAAGTTAATCTGCAAGCACAATTCTTGCCAGGAGAGAGCAACACACTGGCAGACCTAAGCAGAAACATTATGGACCCACACGAATGGGAACTGAACCCACAACTATTCAGAATGATAACACATAAATGGTGGAGCTCGGACATAGATCTGTTTGCTACCCCAAAGAACTGCCATTTACAGAAATTCTGCACAAAGAGCTACCATCCACAAGCAATGAAAGTGGATGCCCTCTCATTCAGCTGGAAAAAACTACAAGTGTACGCTTTCCCACCTTTACCTCTTCTTCCAAAGGTACTCATAAAAGCCAGGCAGGAAGAGCCAAAAATGATCCTGATTGCACCAGACTGTCCATGCCAGCACTGGTACCCAATCTTAAAGAACTTAACACAAGAACCACCCTGGATTTCACCACAAATCCCACAGTTGCTGACACAGCACAACAATTAGATACTTCACAGCCAGCTAAAGACCTTAAATCTAGCTGCATGGAAAATTCCTTAGTCAAGCAAGCAATGCCTCTCTCCAAAGCTGTTATGGATGTCATTCTGGAGGCCAGAAGGCCTAGCACCAGGAAAGCATACTCTGATAAATGGGAGAGATTCTGTGCCTGGAACCAAGCGCACAGCCTTGACCCTCTTGTCCCAAACATTCCTCAGATACTGCAATACTTAACTGAGATGCTAGACAAGGGCCTCTCTTTTTCATCCATCAAGATCCACGCCTCAGCCATCTCTGCTCATTACAACACGGATCCACTAATGTTTTCTAATCCTTTGCTCAAACAATACCTCAGAGGGGCTAAAAACATAAGACCGCCCAGTAGAGCACCTACACCAACTTGGGACCTCAACTTTGTTTTGGAAAAATTAACTTTACCTCCTTTTGAGCCAGCTAACACAGCAAAATTAAAAAACATCTCTTGGAAAACTGCTCTGCTACTGGCAATTACATCAGCACGAAGAGTTTCAGAATTACAGGCACTAATGGCAGTGGAACCTTTCCTCATCTTCCACCAGGACAGGGTGTCTTTAAGAACCAACCCTATGTTTATGCCAAAGGTGGTATCAAGTGTGGCTCTAAACCAAATTATTCACTTGTTAACTTTTTATCCAAAACCACAGAACAAAGGGGAGAGACTACTGCATTTTTTGGACCTTCACAGACAGTTACGCTTCTACTTGGACAAAACCAGAGCTTTCAGAAAATCTGAGCAATTATTGGTAGCATACGCTGCAGGAGCACAGGGAAAAGCCATTTCAAAGCAGACTATTTCAAAATGGATAGGACACAGTATACGTTTCTGCTATACCCACCATGGGAAACCTGTACCTAGCAGCATTAGATCTCACTCCACCAGGGCAACAGCCACTTCAACTGCCTACCTCAGAGGAGTACCTACCAAGGATATTTTGGAAGCAGCAACAAGGAGTTCTGTGCATACCTTCACCAGACATTACCATTTGCCTTTATACTTCAAATCTAGAGTTGGCTTTGCCACTGCTGTACTGCAGGGCCTTATAGCCACCCCTAATGCCTTATAGATCCAGACTCCCTACCTCAGCTTTGGGATTCCACACAAGTGTAATGACTGCAGCAGTGTAACACGATGAACATAGTACAGTTTTGTACCTACCATAAATGTAGATGTTCGAGTGTAAACACTGCTGCAGTCCAGGTTACCCTCCCTCCTTCCCCTCTTACTTTCTGGTATTTACCTAGGGCATCTACCCTTTATTACCTATGGGGAGTATTTGCTGGTACCTAAAAATGGTTGTTTGCTTTTCTTTTGTATTTGTTACTAGCAATTTGTATTGCCTACCTATTTGGGGAACCTGACATCTGGGGAAAGAAAAAGTGAAGAAAATGGCATTGGCTGCATCTTATATACCCTTGGCGCACTGACGTCCGGGAGGAGGCGACAGCAACCGATGCCGGACCTAGACTTTGGAACTCTGGCCAACTATGGGAAAGCCTGATGGCAGGATAACCCAAGTGTAATGACTGCAGCAGTGTTTACACTCGAACATCTACATTTATGGTAGGTACAAAACTGTACTTTCTGTGGACAACTCGGTTTCAGTTGATCATCATGTTTTCACCATAGTTAAGAAGTCGTCTTATCTGGACCAGTTAATTTCCAAGGGAGTGACTTCAAGATCCAATGAAGTCATCTTAGCACTGTACTCTCTTCTTATCAGATAATCAGATAGTGTCCTCTTTGGTATGTACAAATTAAGCATGTAAATCAATGGAAAGATCCCAGTGAACTAATAAACAAAAATTACCATAAGTCCGTGAAATTTTCCGATAGGTTAGCACCACTCTTCTTATAGTCAATAGGTTGCTGGCTGCTCTGGGGTGACCTGTGTCTTACTTTTCAAGCCACGCAAGACCTAGTTGTATTTAACCTTCTGTTTCTTTGCAAAACCAGTGGCTGCACAGAGACCTGTTCTAGATGACTAAATTTGCACCAGCAAAGTAAACTCCATGGCAGAATAGGTTCATAATTATGTAATTCCAACATATGGAATTAGTTATTGCTACAGGTTAAGCAGAGTACGATTTTGCTTTTCAGGCTGGTCTTGATGATTGGTTGAGTGCACAAAAATTTACACCAAGATCATCCTGTAGCTCTGCTTGATTTGGGAGGTGGGTACTATTAAGTGCTCATAAAGGATACAAGGCATAAACAACAAATCCTACATGGATCAGCTTAAAGCCCTGTCACTGTACTCTGCATCCTACACACTGCTAAGATGTGGCCTGTGTTTGGCATCCTCAGACCCATTACTGGTAGATTTACTGCACATCAGCAAGTCAAATGACATCAGAAATACTCTGTCTAGGGATCTAAACCTCTTCAGCAACATCAACAGAATGGTTTAGAAGGACAGATGTATTTTTCAGAGGATACCTTTGCTGTGGAATAGATTTTCCATCCACGTAAAACAAAGTTCATCCTTGTCCATTTTTTAAGCGCACCTTCGGTCTGTTAATGGGAAGCAGAAAATTTACCCTAGGACTGCCCCTGTTATTACTAACAGACTGATGCAGCTGCTAAATGCTTCATTCCATGCATGGGTTCCTGCAAATTATCTGTGGTATGATCCCACTTATTCTCATTATGGTTAGTGTACAGTTATCAACCACAGAAAGAGCAAGCCCAATCTGTATCCTAATTGGATGGGTTGTTTCAAGCACAAAAAGGGAAACTGATTAGGCTTAAGATGGTTTGCAATGGCAGCTAATCTAGTAATGCCTATGAACCTATAAAGCCCAGCGAACAAAAAGATACCCAATGCTGAGAGTAAGAACACTTTTAATTTCAAAAAACAGGAAAGCGCTTTCACGATTGCTCGCTTCTTCAGACCTTAACAAACAGTATGAAAAAACAGGCCTTTAAATACAAAAACCTTCCAGTTAATTAAAACCAATTAAAACTGTTGGGTGTTAACACTTATCAGTTAACTAAGCATCTCTTCTTTAGGAGAGGCTTTAAAGCAACAGCACTATTCAAACCAGGTGGCACTTATACTTTAAAGTTGACAATCCATTTTAACTCAACAGATTCAGTCTCATTACTCAAATCCCCTTCCCTTAAACTTTAATTTCTGTAGTACCAAGAACTTAAAGCTGTGACTCATACCAGCTTCAGATGCATGTTTTGCTAATGCATTTGTTAATTTATTATTTCATATATCACTGTGATGCTGCAGAATCCTGTCCTTAAACATACAATTTGTCTTTCCTATGTAATATGAATCGCATACATTACACTTAGCCATATAGACCAAATTTTTTGTACAACAATCTGCATAAAAGGACAGATGCATAGATGTTCATCGTGCATACAGCTGCAGACATCACACTTGGGTTATCCTGCCGTCAGGCGGGTCCTCGGTCGGCCGAATTCCAAAGTCTAGGTCCGGCGTCGGTTGTCGTCGCTTCTTCCCTGACGTCAGTGCGGCAGGGGTATAAAAGAGGCAGCTGACGCCATTTTCTCCAGTCTTTCTTGCCGCGCAGTGCCCGAAGCAGAAGCAGTTCGCAAGTGCCGGTCGGCCAGCTCCTGAGATTTACGAACCGTATTTCAGCCGAAGTCTTCTTTAAAGCTAAGTACCCTGTTGGGGAAACTTTTCTTGCCTCAGACCGATGTCAGACAAAGTTAATAATTGCATTTCTTGTGGGAAGCAAATACCTCATAAGGATTTTCACTCTTACTGTATACCTTGCTTAGGGCCAGACCACAACGTCTCGGCCTGCTATTTTTGTGCTAGGTTTAACAAGCACACTATTAAACGCCGGGCGGAGTTCGCCCTTCATTATTTTGGCAAAAAATTTAATTATATCATGTCGTCGGATACACCGATGCCAATTTTAGGCAAAAAACGTAAGGATAAGGATAGCCATCCGAGGCCTGCACCGAGTACTGAGATCACACTTAGGCCGACTACCGGTTCTCTGGTTCTCGGCGAGGCACCTACGCAGCCCCTGACTACCGATGAAACTATTTTACCGGCGACTTCATTACCCGAGGCCGCAGGATCCTCGGTCTCCATTCCCACTGCAGATACCGACGCCACTCTTGGCGGGGAAACCGAAATTTCAGTGAGGCCTGCCATTTCTGAAGGCGTTTTCAGGCCTACCACCTCCTCTATTAAATTATTCACCAAGTCTAAAGCTGCAATGAAAATTAAAAAACAAGGGCCTCAGACCCCCTCTCAAGGCTCGATGCTTAAAATGGCTGAGGATTTGATTACTCTCATCAGGGGTTCTCAACCCCCCCCCCCCCCCAAGACAAAAGACCCAGGTTGGAGTAAGACTACCCTTCCTCAGACCAGGCTTCTATTACTTCAGACCATTCTGAGGACCAGGATTACACCTATTCCCCATTTGAAGACACTGATGCTGAGGAGTCTATTCCCTCGGTCTCCCCCCCTGAGGACTTCTCTTTTGGGGAAACCCTGCATACATTGAGAGAGCACTTCCACTGGGAAGGCCAAGATTATTCAGATTCCAAGAAAAGGTTCAGGGAATTCTTACTACTTCCCCAGCATAGGCCCCTGGCTATTCTGTCTTAGATATTTTGGATGATGTGTACGCAGAAGCCAGTCTTACTCCAGACTCATTACCTCCAGCCCCTGTTAAACCAGACAGATGTTACCGGATTCCTGATTCTCACCAGTTCCTTTATAAAAGCCATACTGCTGACCCAGAAACAATTTCACAGGGTCCCAAGGGGATTAAGGCCTCTACTGCTAAAAACCCTTTGCCTTCAGAGAGAGATTCTAGAGCACTAGAAAGGTGGGGGGAAAAAGGAGTATACATCAGCCACTTTAACCATGAGGGCATTAAACTGTCAATTTCATATGTTAAAATACCAACAGTTCTTGCTATCTCAGCTGAAAGGCAAAATGACACAAACAGAACAGCCAGACTTGAAAGAGTTGCAGGATTTGTTGCACGGAGCAGAACAAGTGGGGAAACATACCTTGCAGTGTGTTTTTGATGCTTTAGAGGCCTCATGCAGAGCTGCTGTCACGGGGTCTGTCATGCATAGACATGCTTGGCTCAAAGAGCAAACCTTACCAGATCATGTCAAAGCAAAGTTATTAGATGCACCACTACAAAAAGATGTATTGTTTGGTGTTAAAGCTGAGGAGGTACTAAAGAAAATGGAGGAAAAAGCGAAATCTATGCTAACAGTGAAAGATTTCTTGCAGGTGCAGCCTCCACGCTTCAGCAGAAACTGGCCTTCAAAAAATTGGTCCTTTCCAGCCACGGACAGACCCCAAAGGGGCAGATACAGATGCCCAAGGGGTAGAGGACAGCCTCAAGGATCTTACAGAGCTAGACAGTGGCAAACACCAGCCCCCAGAGGTGGAGAGGATAGACCACAGTCATTTAGAAAACAGATGCAGTGACTTTCCTCTATGCCTGCCAAATAAAGATATAATGGCAGCACATTTCGGCGGAAAACTTGCCTTATTTTCAAAAAACTGGCACGTTACACAGGACAAATGGATTCTGGATATTATAGACAGAGGCTACAGGTTCCTCTTTCACACCCTTCCAAAAATGAGAGGCATGCCAAACCTGCCACAAAATCAATGGGCAGAGGCACAAAGGCAAATTTCCGCTCTCATGGATATGAAAGCAATTCAAGAGGTACCTGCAAAAGAACAAGGTCAAGGTTTTTATTCAAGGGTATTCCTGGTACCAAGGAAGGACAAAGATTGGAGACCCATCTTAGACCTATCCATTCTAAACACATATCTAGAGGTACCAAAATTCAAGATGCTCACATTACAGCAGCTTCTTCCCATGCTGGGCAAGGAGTCTTGGCTGGTAACGTTGGACCTCAAGGAGGCATACCTGCATGTCCCTATCAGACAAGATTGCAGAAGATACCTCATTTCTTGCAGGTTCAACCCATTATCAATGCTCTGCATTGCCCTTTGGCTTATCTACTGCTCCCAGAGTGTTTATGAAATGCCTGGCATCAGTAATTGCCTTCTGCAGACAACGAAGAATCCAAATCTACCCATATCTAGACGACTGCCTGATCCAAGCAGACAGAAAGGACCTTCTATTGCAACATCTGGCGTTTGTAATAAAACTGTTAAACTGCTTGGGGTACACAGTAAACAAAAAGAAATCAAAACCAATACCTTCTAAACAGATAATTTTCCTGGGTGCCAGCTTAAATACAACAACCCAGATGGCCTACCTCACGCCAGACAAACATGGGCAACTGTCTCAATACTACAACAAAATAGCAACTTTAACCAGGCTAACTGCAAGGAAAATCATGCAGGCTCTGGGGTTCATGGCATCTTGCATCCTACTAATACCATTTGCAAAGCTGCATATGAGGAAACTACAATGGTACCTAAAAAACTTATGGTCTCAGCACAGCCACAGCTTGGAAACAATTATACCACTCATTCCATGCCTTCAAAAGGAATTTTTGTGGTGGGCTCAAGCATGCCAAAGAAACACAGGTCTTCCTTTCTGTTTACCACAAGTAACTCAAATCATCACAACAGATGCCTCAGACTACGCCTGGGGAGCACACATGGCAGGTCAGTGTATTCAGGGAAAATGGTCCCAAAAAGAGATGCACCTACACATCAACCAAAAGGAGATGCTAGCTGTACAAAATGCTCTTATGACCTTCAAAGACTTACTGCATCCAGGCCAGGTATTAATAAGGACAGACAACACCACAGTCATGTGGTACATAAACAGGGGGGAACACATTCTTACCCCCTGTGCAGGCAAGCCATGACCCTGTGGAACACAGCATGAATTACAAATTCAACTACAGGCACAGTTCCTGCCAGGAAAGGAAAACACGTTGGCAGACAACTTAAGCAGAAATATGACAGACCCACACGAATGGAAGTTGCATCCTCAAGTCTTCTCAAAGATAACTCCGGCATGGGGACTGCCAGACATAGATCTATTTGCTACCCACAGAAATTACCAGTTGGAAAAATTCTGCTCAAGGACCTATCATCCACAGGCCTGGAAAGTGGACGCACTCTCTTTCAATTGGACAACATTGACAGTCTATGCCTTCCCGCCTCTACCTCTACTGGCCAAAGTCCTATTAAAATCCAGAGCAGAGAGGCCACAAATGATTTTCATTGTTCCAGACTGGCCACGACAGCACTGGTATCCTCTCCTAAAGAGCCTGTCACACACACCACCATGGATCCTTCCTCAAGTTCCTCTTCTGTTGTCCCAGCACAACTACAAGACACTTCACAGCCAGCGCAGAACTCTAAATCTAGCTGCATGGAGAATACCTTAGTTTACCAACAAACTCTCCTCTCCAAGGAGGTACAGGATGTCATCTTGGAGGCCAGGAGACCCTCTACTAGAAAAACCTACTCCGCCAAATGGAAATTATTTTGTTCCTGGAATCAAGCAAAGGGTCAGAATCCTTCGGTAATAAATATACCTCAGATTTTACAGTACCTAACTGAGATGTTAAACAGTGGCCTCTCCTTCTCTTCCATCAAGATCCACGCTTTAGCCATTTCAGCACAATACAATACGGATCCTCCTTTATTCTCACATCCTCTCTTAAGGCAGTTCCTCAGAGGGGCAAAAAATATAAAACCCCCACGGAAACCACCAGCTCCAGCTTGGGACCTCAACTTTGTATTAGAGAAGCTGACACTGCCTCCTTTTGAGCCGGCTTCTTTAGTAGAGCTACAGTACTTATCATGGAAAATAGCCTTCCTACTGGCTATTACCTCAGCACGCAGGGTTTTGGAGCTACAGGCCCTCATGGCTGTGCAACCATTCATCATTTTCCATCAGGACAGGGTCTCCTCACGAACCAACCCTACCTTCATGCCAAAGATAGTATCCAGTGTGGCTTTGAATCAGTGTATTCATTTACCTACCTTTTATCCGAATCCACAGAACAAAGGAGAGCGGCTACTACACTCCTTGGACATTCACAGGCAACTTCGTTATTACTTGGACAGAACAAAGTCATTCAGAAATTCTGAGCAGCTCTTTGTGTCCTATGCTACAGGTGCTCAAGGAAAGGCTATTTCCAAACAGAGTGTTTCAAAATGGATAGCCCACTGCATACGCTTTTGTTATTCATTTCATGGAAAATCAGTGCCTGTATACATCAGATCCCACTCCATCAGGGCTACAGCTACCTCAGCAGCTTTCCTCAGGGGGGTCCCTACCAAGGACATCTTGGAAGCAGCTACTTGGAGTTCAGTGCACACTTTCTCCAAACACTATCACCTTCCACTATACTCAAAATCTAGAGCGGGCTTTGCCACAGTAGTCCTGCAGGGCATTCTAGCCCCTCCTAATTCCGCTTAGTACCAGCCACCCTTACTTAGCTTTGGGATTCTACCCAAGTTTGATGACTGCAGCTGTATGCACAATGAACATAGTACAGTTTTGTACCTACCATAAATGTAGATGTTCGAGTGTGCATACAGCTGCAGTCTGTTTCCCTCCCTCCATCCCCTCTTAGGACAGGACTTATGACAAACACCTTTTACATACAGCCTATTTGGGGTATTCCTTTGTGGTGTATTTGCTTGCAACTACTGTTTTGATTTATCTACTTATGTATGTTTGCATGACATCATGTTTTGCCTTCCTTTCTGGGGGCACCTGACATCTGGGGCAAGAAAAACTGAAGAAAATGGCGTCGGCTGCCTCTTTTATACCCCTGCCGCACTGACGTCAGGGAAGAAACGACGACAACCGACGCCGGACCTAGACTTTGGAATTCGGCCGACCAAGGACCCGCCTGACGGCAGGATAACCCAAGTGTGATGACTGCAGCTGTATGCGCACTCGAACATCTACATTTATGGTAGGTACAAAACTGTACTGTTCCATACTTAATGGATGCATAATCAAGTGTGTAGACCATATAAAACTGCATGCCTTGCAAAACCGGCATGCATGAGTGCCCTTACGCTGGGAAGTGAGGTGCCTATATGGTTCAGTGTGTGTATAACAGAGTAGCTGTTTTAAGTTGTCCAAGGTTTTAATTTGACACCAACCGATGTATTCAGTTCTCTAATTTTCTTATCGCTCTCACTGACCTTTTAGCCCCTCTTCAGTTCCTCCGGGCCCCTCCGCTGAAAACAGGCTCTGTGGAACCTAGTCGGACATTCCCGGTCAACAAATGATAAATAAATAAATAAAAATAAAATAAAAAAAGTTCTTGGTATTTTTAAAACAAAACTTAGGAAATTGTTCTATATGTTCACTGACAAAGAGATCAGTCAACAGGACAGACCAGTTTTTCTTTATGACTTCACACACTTTATTAACCTCTGCTGAATAGGTCAAACAGACCCTATTTTACACCCTTGTTGCTGTTAGCCTCGGTGTCCCTCACTGTACTTGAGGAGCTGTCAGAGAAGTAAGGTTTTACTTTGACACCAACCGATGTATTCAGTTCTCTAATTTTCTTATCGCTCTCACTGACCTTTTAGCCCCTCTTCAATTGATCTGCCTTTAGTACTGTTATGGCTTGCTCTAAAGTGTCAGCATTAGTATGCAATCTCATGCACCTAAGAACCTGATTTTTAACCATGTTCCTAGTAACGTGGGATGGATGCATACTAGAACGATGTAAGACATTATTTTTCCTGCATGGTTTCCTATACATTTTAGTGGACATGTGTCCCAACATATCCTTGCTCACAGTAATGTCTAAAAAGTCAATGCTATCAACAGAGTACTGCAGAGAAAAAGACAAATAATTAGTTGAAGTCTCTAACATGTCCACAAAGGCTTCAACCTCATCCATAGTACCATCCCAAACAAGAAAGATGTCATCCACAAATCGCTTTTAAAACATGACATGTTTTGTATAGATCTTTGCTGAAGACACATTCTAGTTCCCAATTGGCTAAATCCAAGTTTGCATACGTGTTGCCACACGCTGTACCCATTGCTACCCCTACAACTTGTAGAAAGTATTTTGACTCAGAGAAGCAAATCATTCTTTAATATCAGCTCTAGCAGGGCATAGATCATGCTAACCTTAGAGTCAGAGAAACCACCTTCTTTAATCAGGAATTGCCTTACCCGCTCAATCCCATCCTCCTTGGGTATTACAGTAAACAGTGATTTCACATCTAGAGTAACAAACAACCTTCTTTTGATGTTATTACTAGATCTACTCCTAGCCCCGTTGTATAAATGCTCTAGAAACTGTTTACTATCTCTCAAAACTGTATCAACTTTGCCCAATACACCTCTCAGTTGTTTGTCGACTTTGTTTTTGGATATCCTAGATTCCACTACATACTTTTGCTGCAGCTATGAACCTATAAAGGGTAACAAGAACTTAAGTGTACCTTAGTTTAGTTATATATGGCCAGGCATCTTATGGACTGTGATTGCTGGAATAGTATTTTTCCTCTGTACCTAAGGGTATTGTCATTGTGACTGAAAAGGGAATGTAGTGAAGGTCTCGCTTGCAGTATACTTCTAAGTTAGAGAAATTTTCATTGAAGTATTTTGTAGGTTAGATTTGCTAGCAGAAGTGGGACCTAGTTTAGAACGTTGCACCAGTGGTAAAGGTCCCTTTTCTGCACTTTTATTTCCTGACAGACTTAAAGGGTTCTTTTTTTGAGGTAGCTATTTATCCAGGAAAAATAGCATTTAGCTGTAAACTTGCCCATAACTAGTTTGCTGATGCAGATTTATTGATTCTTCTTCTTCTTTCAGCTGCTCCCATTAGGGGTTGCCACAGCAGATCGACCATTTCCATTTCTTCCTGTCCTCTGCATCTTTCTTTGTCACACCATCCACCTGTATGTCTTCTCTCATGACATCCATAAACCTTATCTTAGGCCTTCCTCTTTTCCTGTTACCTGGCAGCTTCATCATTAGCATCTTTTTCCCAATATACTCTGCATCCCTCCTCAGCACATGTCCAAACCAGCGTAATCTTGCCTCTCTGGCTTTGTCTCCAAACCTTCCAACCTGGGCTGACCCTCTAATATACTTATTTCTAATCCTGTCCATCCTCGTCACACCCAGTACAAATCTTAACATCTTCAACTCTGCCACGTCAAGCTCTGATGCCTGCCTTTTTGTCAGTGCCACTGTTTCCAACCCATATAACATAGCTGGTCTCACTACCCTCTTGTAGACCTTCCCTTTTACTCTTACTGGTACTCGTCTGTCACAAATCGCTCATGACACTCTTCTCCGCCCACTCCATCCTGCCTGTACTGTCTTCTTCACCTCTCACCATTACTCTGAACTGTTGATCCCAAGTACTTAAACTCATCCACCTTCACCACCTCTACTCCCTGCTTCCTCACCATTCCTCTATCCTCCCTCTCATTCACACACACATATTCTGTTTTTGTCCTGCTGACCTTCATTCCTCTTCTCTTTAGAACATATCTCCACGTCTCCAGGGTTTCCTCCACCTGTTCCCTACTCTCACTACAGATCACAATGTCGTCTGCAAACATCATAGTCCACAGGGACTCCTGTCTGATCTCGTCTGTCAACCTGTCCATCACCATTGCAAATAAGAAAGGGCTCAGAGCTGATCCTTGATGTAATCCCTCCTCCACCTTAAGCACATCCGTCACTCCCACCGCAGAACGCACCACTGTCACACTACCCTCGTACATATCCTGTACCCCTCTTACATACTTCTCTGACACTCCCGACTTCCTCATACAATACCACAACTCCTTTCTAGGCACCCTGTCATATGCTTTCTCTAAATCCACAAAGACGCAATGTAGCTCCTTCTGACCTTCTCTGTACTTCTCCGTCAACACTCTCAGAGCAAACATCGCATCTGGAGTGCTCTTTCCTGGCATGAAACCATACTGCTGATCACTAATCATCACCTCCCTTCTTAACCCAGCTTCCACTACTCTTTCCCATAACTTCATGCTGTGACTGATAATTTAATGCCTCTGTAGTTACTACAGCTCTGCACATTACCCTTATTCTTAAAAATTGGTACCAAAACACTTTCTCCATTCCTCAGGCATCCTCTCACTTTCCAAGATTTCATTAAACAATCTAGATGCAGATTTATTGATTACCATCCTCAAATTCCATATTTAATATAGTAAATATAGTGCCAGGAAAAAGTATCATGACTTTATCTGTGACTGTGTGTTATGGGTGTCAGAGTTGTGACCACTCCTGAATCTATGTTGGGAACTGGTGAGAAGACCATACTTGATGAGATGATAGTTTATTTTGTAGTAACTTTTCAGAAACTGTAGATGTTCTTAATCAGATCACTGTTGCAGTATTCATAACATCTGAGACTTTCACTGAAAAAAGTCTTGTCTTGTCAGCATTCTAAAGTACAGGATCCTTCCACCATGAGCAGTGTGTGCACCCTAGGCACATGCCAGCATCCTAGTCAAATAGAGGAGTGAATGTGAAGGGTGCTGTTAAATGTTTTAAATTCCTGAAGTTCTGAGGTATTGATTGTGAGAGAGTTGCTGGACCTAGAGTTTTATCAAAGTATGCAATGTTTCTTTACATTGGAGAAGCTAAAAAAGACATTTACTGCTTTTATTTTCCATGTTTTACTTTTTTTTTGAAAATGCAGAAGATTTTATTATGCTCATACGTATTGCTTTATTTCCAAGTTTTCTATGCCTATTTCTTGTCTTAAATGCATTTTGTAAGAGAAGTTAGCCATGGGTAGGTGTGATTTCTATGCCGTCTATTTGGTAAAAATGAAGTGTTTGAATGTACATCTAGTCAGTATGTCAAACATATATGTTAAGTGCTTTCTTGGGGTCAGTTATCAGACAATTTAATATTGTTACTAATGGCTAGGGAGGTCCGTAGCCAGTTAAGAATGTTGGATAGATAACAGATGTTCATCTTTGGATCACTGATGGAGTAACCTGAGCTATATATGGATAATATTCTTCTTAGGATATGACAGCTGGCTGGCTTGCAAAGCTTAATGGCACTTTCTACACCTTAACTACTGAACAGCTCAAGGAAACTGATATAAAATCTGTGGTTGCGGTGCCAAACCTGCAGAACTTCCTTGCTGTAGAAGTGTGTTCTCCCCTGTTGGCTTTGAGTGATTGATGGTTGGCAAGAGCTTCCACAAGGCAGAGCAGATAAAAATCCAATTGTGAAATAACTTTCCAGTTTTCTGTTTTTTTGCGAAGAATAGTTTATCTTGTTTGTCAAGAATTATGGGTAAAAGGTACCAGTGGGATTTTTAGTGGTTATAATTAAAAAAGAAAAAAAAAATACCATAAATTTACATTTTGTCAGAATTCCCTGGGGGGAAATAACTTTTGAATTTAAATTTTTGTGTGAAAAATATTTTACCTTTATATTAGAATAAATAACAAAATGTATATTTATTTAAGGGTTACTACTAGTAGCTGTGGGAGTTGTCATTACAAAATTTAACTCAACTTTTTTCCAGTCAGGTTGTACAGCTGTCTGTCTGTTTCCATGCCCTCTTGTCAGACACTTTGAGGACATAAACCAGGCTTCAGGGTCTTGCTGCCCCCCCCCATCTCCAAAAAGTTGTATGAAAGTCTGTGGTCTTTAAGCATTCTTCCACTCCACCTCAGACATTGGTGAATGACTCTGTAGTGGTCATGTCATGTGTACTTTCGACTGCTCATTGCTTTTCCTTGATCCTGTAATGGTGCTCATCAAGAAGCCACTAAGGGCTGCGGGATAAGCAATGCCCTTTGTGGCTGATTAGTTGTCTGTGCTGAAGGAGGGAAGGATAATGGTTTACTGCAAAGCCACTTTGAGGATCTTGATTCAAAGGAAGAGAGAGAATTGGTCATTTTGGGGTAGGGGCCGTCATGGGGGGGACACGTAGTTAGACACATTTGTTTTACTTCTCGTAGGATAGACAGAATTAATGGCTGGGTTTTGACATGGGCTTATTTCATGCCTTTCAGTCTTTGTATTCTGATTTTTTTCTGAATTTTGAAAGATGATTTTCCTCTGTCTGATTATATTTCTCAGTCTGAGAGGTAAGAATTAGATTTAGGTTGTGTTTCTCAAGTTCCTGTGCCACAGGAGGAGGAAGAAGATTCCAAAGAAAGTTTTTTTTAGATTTCTCTCTAAATTTAGAAAAGTCCCCATTTAGTATCTACTGTAGGACATACTGTCAAAAGTCAGTTACATGGAGTTTCTCACAATTTGTCTTCATGTAAATTCCTTCATTGTTGTACTAAAATTTCAGTTCATTATTCTGAAATAAACAGAAAAGCAAATTACAATATCGTTGGACAGTTCCATGTATTTAAGTGTCTGTTTATTTGCACCTTTTAGGAGAAAATGAACCACCTCCTTCCGATGGTCCCGAAGATCTTAGAGAGCTACTGAAAAAAACACTAGAATTCTGCTTGTCCCGGTAAATACATTGCAACTCAGAATTACATTGCATCCCTATTTAATGTGATTGTTTGTGTTATTTTTAATCATTTTTTAAGGTTATTTATGGCTTTATTTAATTTTGCAACCACTTAAAGAATGCTAGAAGTCTGAGTGTAAAGGGTAAAATGTTGTGCTTGGAAATAAGGAATGGTCTATACTAGTAAAATACTGACTCTCTCCTTGTTTACTTTTCATATTGGATATATTCATTTGGTCAGTTGGTAGAGAGGATTGGTGCTGGTAATACTGTAGCATCTTGGTTTACTCGTTACTTGGATATGGCTTGACAGACTAAACATAAAAGTCACAACTTTTATGTATTAATTTAATGTTTTTATATTTTAGAAGAATTCTCATTGAAATTCTGAGGACCGTAATTGTGGTCCTCCGAATGCATAAACTGAATAGGGCTGTGGAATATATGGCAATTCCATTATTTGGAGTAATACCCTTTAAGGTACAGAGATCTCAATGTTAGTATGTAGAAGTAGTAGGGATGTGTGGGAGGACACCGTATCTGAAGCCCCTATTACAAATGCTCTACAGCTAAAGCAGTGAGTTGTAGAATTTGTAGTTTCTTGTTTTATTTGCTTTTTTTTCAGAATGTCAGGACTTAAAAAAGACTAGATCTTGCATTTATCATAGGCAGGAATTTTATAAATCATTACAGTAAGTGAATAGTAAACATACTATTAGATTACTTAATCAAGTGAACACAGTTGAGGGATGTCCACATGGTATAGCAGAGATTAGCATAATAATACCTTATGCAGCTGAGCAGTAGAAGCTAGGCTCTACTTGGGAAGTGGAGGAATAATTGAAAAGAAGGATAGAAATATAATACCACTTTGGGAACTCGGTGTATAGTTAACTGTGAAGCAAGTAAGAAAAGAAATACAAGTACTAGAGACCGTACAGAAGAACATGGAATTGAAAGCTTTTAGAAAAATAGATGTATAAGAAATGTGCATTATTAAACAGATCAAGGTTTGTGTCACAGTTTCTAAGAGCGGTTTTGAAAAATTTCTTCACATACCAGATGTTTTGTAGGTGATCTGGAAGGAAAGCTGCAGTAATTGTGATATTGGCAAAAGTGAAATAAGTTAATACATTTTAAAGATAAATCTGTGGATACCTTACTGAACTTTACAAGGGTTACGAAGTGGATAAACAGCAAAAAGAAAAAATCAGTATAAAGAATGTGGAATGAAGAGGAGAACATTTTGTTACAGTAGAGAGTCAGTTATCCAAACTAATTGGGACCCAGGGTAGTTCAGATAATCAAACATGTAATTGAACTGGGTAAAAAGACTTCTGAAATCTTTATCTGAAGTAGCTAACTTCATTTGATCATTAACCTGTGGGTTCTGGATCTGATACGGATCCGAGCCAGCAGCTTACCAAGCTAAAGATCCGAGCTCCAAGCTCCTCCCCCTTACCCATACTATGCTGCAACCTCCTTCCAATCCTCTGATCTCGTTTGCCTCAGCTTCGCCAACACAGGATTCTTGAGCTCCAAGCAGGTATAGTTAGTTTATTTAGCAAACTTTCGATCTGTGCGGTTTGTGTGAGTGTTTAACTAGTTTTTCCCTTTCCCCTCTTGTCATCAGGTTTTGTGTTTAAAAATAAATAAATAAAAGTTGTAGTAGAGAAGGAAAATTTTATAACTTTCGTCCAGTGTAGGCCTCCCCAACCCGCCCTTAGCTTGTGTGTGTGTGCGTGGCTAGTTAGCCTAGTTAGTTAGATTATGTCGGAGACACAAAAACTGACGTTCTCTAATTGCACAGTGTGTGGCCATAAGCTGTCGCTGGCCGATGGTCACACTTTGTGCGTGGTTTGTCTAGGGGTTCCTCATCTCACATCGGGCTGCAAGATATGTGCAGCATTCAGCCCCCGGGCCCTGCAGGATTGCAGGACCAAGCTGATTCTGGCAGGTCTTTTGCCTGCAGAATCAACCACCTCTTCTACAGAATCCTAGTCAGCCATGGCTGTGGCTGTACAGGCTTCTGGCCCTCCTCCCCTGCCCCGGGGCTCACACTCCCACTTCCAAACAGGGCGAGAGAGAGGCCAGGAAGGAGAAACGCAAAGAAAAGTAGAGAGAGAAAAAGAGAGAGAGACAGAGAGGGAGAGGGGTCACAAGAGGCAAGCGGACTCGGATCCATTGTGGGCCCCCCCCCCCTGTTAAAGTGATCTTTATCCAGCGAAAGTTGCTAGGCCATCTTCCCCTCTGCTCCATTCTCCATGATTCTCCCCGGAGCCAGAGGAGGAGGTTCAGGCCGCTTCAAGGTCGTCCTCACATCGGCTCTCCTGGCCAGTGTCGGTGGCGTCCTCAAGATCCACATTGAGCCTCTCTGAAGCTGACATGGACTCGATGATAAGTTACTGCAAACTCAATTGCAGATGGGAGTGTTGCTGCCCCCCCCCTCCAGTCGGAGCGTGGAGTTTGGCTTTGACATTTGCCCTGATAGCTCCTTCTCAGATCCACCTTCGGGTTTCGGAGTCCGTGGATCCGAGGAGCCCCAGGGTCAGGGGGTGGGCGCCGATGGTTCCTTCATTCTTGACACTGGCCTTGCCCCCAAGTCTTTAGATCCACTGTTGGATCCAAGCTCTCTGAGCCAAGATCTGGGCATTGGATCTGAGGTGATGTATGTAGTTGGCCCAGTTGTGCTCGGGGCATACCATCCCTCTGGGTCCGGCTGTTCCGGCCTCTGCTCCGATCCCCTCATCTGATCCGAGGGGCACAGCTACCCGCCCAACCTGTTTCAGGGAAGCCTTTTCCCCTTCGGCTTTTGACGTTGTGGAGAGGGTTCTCTCTGGATGATCGAGACCCCTCACTCTTTCCTCGAAGTCTGCCCCTGCCCCCTTGCAACTGAATTTGTCTTACATCATCCAGTCCTCCCAGGGACAGCCTGATGTTCATCATGTTACACTGCTGCAGTCATTACACTTGGGTTATCCTGCCGTCAGGCAGTTCCGCAGTCAGCCAGAGTTCCAAAGTCTTGGTCCGGCTTCGGGTGTTGTCGCCTCCTCCCTGACGTCAGTGCGACAGGGGTATACAAGATGCAGCAGACGCCATTATCTTCAGTCTTTCTTGCCATGCTGTGCCCGAAGCAGAAGCAGTTCGCAAGTGCTGGTCGGCCGACTCCTGAGATTTTCATTCCGAATCCAAAGTTAATAACTGTATTTCTTGTGGGAAGTAAATACCTCATAAGGATTTCCACATCTATTGTATTCCATGCGTAGGCCCTGACCACGACGTCACTGGTTGTCGGTTTTGCGCTAGGTTTAACAAGCGCACTATTAAACATCGGTTTGATTTTGCCCAACATTATTTTGGTAGAAAATTCAATTGCACCATGCCGTCGGAAATTCCGACTACCTCAATGCATAAAAAGTGCAAGGACAGGTATTCTGAGGCCCAAAACTGACGACGAGACCTCTTCTAGGCCGGTCGCCAGTTCTCCGGTTTTAAGCGAGGCTTCCACAGAACCGCATCAGACTCCCACGTGGAGCTGACTGGGCCTTCAGACGCACTAGGCCTTCAGCTTACCGATCCTAAACCAACAGAGGGAATCGAAGTAACTGAGCAACCCACAGTTAGAGGGTGTTTTCAGACCTACCCACTTAACCATTAAACCCTCTGTTAAGTCTAAGCCCCCCATAAAAGCAAAGAAACAGACACAACTCTCTCCAGGACAGGCTCCCATGCCTAAGAAACAAATGCTAAAAATGGCCGAGGACCTAATCACCCTGATCAGGGGGTCCCATCCCCCTCCTGATAAAAGGCCCAGACAGGATGCAGACTATGAATCTTCTGACCAGGTGTCCATTTCCTCTGACAATTCCTCGGACCTAGGATATTCCTTACCCCCTTATGAGGATTCTGATGCTGAGGAATCAATTCTGTCAGCCTCTCCACCTGAGGATTACTCCTTTGGGGAGACCTTACATACCATGAGGGAGCATTTCCATTGGGAAGGTCAAGATTACTCAGAATCCAAGAAAAGGCTCAGAGACTTCCTTTTATTGCCTCAACACAGACCCCTTGCTATCCCGCCAGTTCTAGACATTGTGGATGATGTGTACACTGAATCCAATTTTAACCCTGACTCCTTACCCCCAGCCCCAGTTAAACTGGATAGATATTAGAGTCCCTGACTCCCACAAATTTCTGTACAAAAGCCCTGTTGCTGACCCTGAAACTATTTCTCAGGGACCCAAAGGGATTAAGGCCTCATCAGCAAAAAACCCAGTTCCCTCTGATGATTCCAGAGCTTTAGACAGATGGGGAAAGAAGGTATATAGGTCTGCAACTTTAGCAGTGAGAGCCTTGAATTGCCAGTTTCACATGCTAAAATATCAGTAATTTTTGATGTCTCAGTTGAAACAAAAGATGCTTCCAGATTCAGATCCTCCTAACTTAAAAGAAATGCAGGATTTATTGCATGCTGCTGAACAAGTGGGAAAACATACTTTGCAATGTGGGTTTGATTCCTTAGAGGCCTCCTGTAGAGCAGCAGTTACAGGCTCTGTCATTAGAAGGCATGCTTGGTTAAAAGAACATACGTTACCAGATAATATTAAGGTCAAATTATTGGATGCACCTTTGCAGCGGGATGTGCTGTTTGGAGTTAAGGCAGAGGAGGTATTAAAGAAGATGGAGGATAAGGCAAAATCTATGCAAACGGTGAAAGATTTCTTACAGGTTCAGCCTCCTTGTTTTAGCAGAAATTGGCCAACAAAGAATTGGTCCTTTCCAGTCACAGACGGACCTTAAAGGGGCAGATACAGACGTCCAAAAGGTAGAGGTCAGACACAAGGGCTTTACAGGCCTCGACAGTGGGGCACACCAGGCCAGAAAGAAGGAGAAGACAGGCCTCAACCTTATAAAAAACAGACTCAATGACTTTCCACTACAGCTGCCAAACAGTTCTCTCTTGATAGCCCCCTTAGGAGGAAAACTGGCACTTTTCTATCACATCTGGCATTGCATCACCAAAGACAAATGGGTTCTCAACATTGTATCTCAAGGTTACAGGTTCCATTTTCACACCCTGCCAAGGCTAAAAGGAATGCCAAATCCCCAACTAAATCAATGGGCAGAGGCTCAAAGACAAATTACAGCACTCTTGGACATGAGAGCTATTCAAAAGGTACCACCACAGGAACAAGGACAAGGATTTTACTCAAGACTCTTTCTGGTTCCCAGAAAGGACAAAGCCTGGAGAACCATTCTGGACCTTTCTACACTAAACACTTACCTGGATGTACCGAAATTCAAGATGCTGACACTTCAGCAGCTTCTTCCCATGCTGGGCAAGAAAGCTTGTCCTGTGACATTGGACCTCAAAGAGGCATACCTGCATGTCCCTATCAGACAAAACTGCAGAAGATACCTCAGATTTCTAGCTGGTTCAATGCACTGTCAATTCTCTGCACTTCCCTGTGGCTTATCTACTGCGCCCAGGGTCTTCACAAAGTGCCTGGCACCAGTAATTGCATTTTGCAGGCAAAAAGGAATTCAAATTCATCCATACCTGGATGACTGCCTGATTCAAGCAGTGAGCAAGGACATTCTACTAAAGCATCTGGCGTACGTAAAAAAGTTAAGTTGCTTGGGGTACACAGTAAACGAAAAGAAATCAAAACTTGTGCTCTCACAACAAATAATATTCCTGGGTGCCAGCTTGAACACAATGGCCCAGATGGCTTATCTCACGCCAGACAAACAAGGACAACTGACTCAATATTTTCAATTAATGGCAACAAAGACCCAACTCCGTGCAAGAAAAATTCTGCAAGCCTTGGGCTACATGGCATCTTGCATACTACTAATTCCATATGCTAGACTGCATATGAGGAAACTACAATGGTACCTAAAGAGCGTATGGTCTCAACACTGTCAAAGTTTGGAAACAGTTATACCACTAATTCCTTGCCTACAACAGGAGTTTTGATGGTGGGCACAAGCTTGTCACCTCAACAAGGGACAGCCTTTCACTCAACCCACAGCCAGGCAAACACTGACAACAGATGCATCGGATTACACCTGGCGAGCACACATGGCAGGAAAATGTATCCAGGGCGAGTGGCCCACAGAGCAAAGACATCTCCACATCAATCAAAGAGAGATGCTAGCTGTACAAAATGCTATTATAGCTTTCAAGGACCTACTGCATCCAGGACAATTACTACTAAAGACAGACAACACCACAGTTATGTGGTGCATAAGCAAGGGGGGCACACACTCCTACCCCCTGTGCAGACAAGCCATGACCTTGTGGAACACAGCTCTAAACTGCCAAGTTCATCTGCAAGCACAATTCCTGCCAGGAGAGGAAAACACATTGGCAGGCGACCTAAGCAGAAACATTATGGACCCACACGAATGGAAACTGAATCCACAAATATTCAGAATGATGACACACAAGTGGTAGAGCCCGGACATAGATCTGTTTGCTTCCCCAAAGAACTGCCAATTACAGAAATTTTGCACAAGGAGCTACCATCCACAAGCATGGAAAGTGGATGCCCTCTCATTCAGCTGGAAAAAACTACAAGTATACGCTTTCCCTCCTTTACCTCTCCTCCCAAAGGTATTCATAAAAGCCAGGCAGGAAGAGCCAAAAATGATACTGATTGCACCAGACTGGCCACACCAGCACTGGTATCCAATCTTAAATAACTTCGCACAAGAACCACCCTGGATTTTGCCTCTTATTTCAGAATTGCTGACACAGCACAACAATCAGATACTTCACAGCCAGGTAAAGACCTTAAACCTAGCTGCATGGAAAATTCTCTAGTCAAGCAAGCAATGCCTCTCTCCAAAGCTGTTATGGATGTCATTCTGGAGGCCAGAAGGCCTAGTACCAGGAAAGCATACTCTGATAAATGGAAGAGATTCTGTGCCTGGAACCAAGCGCACAGCCTTGACCCTCTTGTCCCAAACATTCCTCAGATACTGCAATACTTAACTGAGATGCTAGACAAGGGCCTCTCTCTTTTATCCATCAAGATGCACGCCTCAGCTATCTCTGCTCACTACAACACGGATCCACCATTTTTTTCTAATCCTTTGCTCAAACAATACCTCAGAGGGGCTAGAAACATAAGACCGCCCCGTAGAGCACCTACACCAACTTGGGATCTCAACTTTGTTTTGGAAAAATTAACTCTACCTCTTTTTGAGCCAGCTAACACAGCAGAAATAAAATACATCTCTTGGAAAACTGCTCTGCTTACTGGCAATTACATCAGCACGAAGAGTTTCAGAATTACAGGCACTAATGGCAGTGGAACCTTTCCTCATCTTCCCCCAGGACAGGGTGTATTTAAGAACCAACCCAACATTTATGCCAAAGGTGGTATCAAGTGTGACTCTGAACCAAACTATTCACTTGTTAACTTTTTATCAAAAACCACAGAACAAAGGGGAGACATTGCTACATTCTTTGGACATTCACAGACAGTTACGCTTCTACTTGGACAAAACCAAAGCTTTCAGAAAATTTGAGCAATTATTGGTAGTATACGCTACAGGAGCACAGGGAAAAGCCATTTCAAAGCAGACTATTTCAAAATGGATAGGACACTGTATACGTTTCTGCTATACCCACCATGGGAAACCTGTACCTAGCAGCATTAGATCTCACTCCACCAGGGCAACAGCCACTTCAGCTGCCTACCTCAGAGAAGTACCTACCAAGGATAATTTGGAAGCAGCAACATGGAGTTCTGTGCATACCTTCACCAGACATTACCATTTGCCTTTATACTCCAAATCCAGAGCTGGCTTCGCCACTGCTGTACTGCAGGGCCTTATAGCCACCCCTAATGCCTTATAGATCCAGCCTCCCTACCTCAGCTTTGGGATTCCACACAAGTGTAATGACTGCAGCAGTGTAACACCATGAACATAGTACAGATTTGTACCTACCATAAATGTAGATGTTAGAGTGTTGACACTGTTGCAGTCCATCTTACCCTCCCTCCCCTCTTACTTTCTGGTACTTACCTAGGACATCTACACTTTTTACCTATGGGGAGTAACCTAAAAATGGTTGCTTGCTTTTCTTTTGTATTGTTTACTAGCAATTTGAATTGCCTACCTGTTTGGGGGCACCTGACATCTGGGGCAAGAAAAACTGAAGAAAATGGCGTCAGCTGCATCTTGTATACCCCTGTCGCACTGACATCAGGGAGGAGGCGACTGCAACCGACTCCAGACCAAGACTTTGGAACTCTGGCAGACTGCGGGACCGCCTGATGGCAGGATATCCCAAGTGTAATGACTGCAGCAATGTCAACACTCGAACATCTACATTTATGGTAGGTACAGGTATATGTCCCAGACTGTTCCCCTTGAGGAATATGAGACTTATTTGTGAGCCATCCCCGTTGAGTCCCCTCGCAAATGCCAATGCAAGAGGAGGCACACGGACTCCCCCCGAGACCCTCACTGAGGATACCAACTTGGAGGAAGGGGAAAGTTCCCCCAGATCGCACTACGAAGACGTCTCCTTCAGAGACATAATGAAAATTCTTCACCGGGGGGGGGGGGGGGGGGTTGTCCACCCGAAAACCTTCCTCGGACAAGTCTGTATTTCTGGAGGTGTTCGCATGCCCATTTACCTCTTGGGTGTCCACCCGGCTGACCCTCTGGTCGACCTCATTATCCCCAGACCTTGGAAGGAACCGGACACTGTAGAACCAATACCCAAACGGCCAAAGTATTGAGCCCTCCTGCTGACAAGCCCACCTGGAGTAAGGGTTCCCCAGTTGATGCCATGGTGGTGACGGCAACCAAAAAGGAACTGGCCCAGGAAAGCTCTCCGGTCCATCCTCCGGACAAGGATCATCATTGAAAGTGGACGTTTGCTTCAGCTACCTTTGCTCTAATGGCACTGAATTACATGGCCCACATAATTAGACTTCAGTGCGACCTTGTGAAAGAGTAAGCGGAGTCTCCCACGGAGTCCATTTTGGCCGAGGATAAACGGACATTCTCTGCTCATGTGGCCACTCTCAAGTCTTTCAAATACACCCATGCGTCTACTCTCTCATGCCACCGAGGGAGCCGCTAGGGCGTCCAGGTCCAGTATTGCCATGAGGCGTCATGCCTGGCTCCGGCTTTGCGATTTTTCAGAACCCTTCAAAATGTCATTGGCGAATGCCCCTTTTGACGTTTTGACCCTGTTTGAGAAGACTGTCCGTGCTAGTCCAGAGCGAGAAGGACAGGAAAATGCTGTTGGCCATTGGGATCTGCTTCTCCAACCCTCAAAGGTCCTTCTCCAGGAACCAGCGAGGGCAGAAGAAGTTGTGGTTCAGTGAGGGCTAAAGTTGTTGTGGTTCTGGAAGCCTCAGCAGTCCTGGAACACTCTGGACTCCTCCTCCCTTAGACGCAGAGGGGGACAAGGTGGATGCCAGCCCGGAGGCAGAGGGGGACCAAAGAACTGTGGGTCACTGGAACCCTTTTCTGACCGACCTGTGCAGCAGCCCTAAGGGGTTGGCAGTCGGGGGGGGGGGGGAGGGGGAGTTTTTCAAGGCATCTAGCCCAGTGGGAGTCCATCACGTTAGATCGCTGGGTGCTTCAAATAATATCCAGAGGCTATTCTGTTCCCTTCATAAACAGTTCCCTATTCACAAGGCACCTCCCAGACATCCCACCCGCTCAAAGGGAGGCGGCAGCTTTGGAAATAAAAAAGCTGCTAGACAAGAGCATTCCAGATAGTGCCCCCAGACCAGTCCAGATCAGGCGTTTATTCCAAGTTCTTTTTGGTGCCAAAAAAGATGGGACTTGAGGTCGATCCTTGACCTATCCACAATGAACCTGTTCGTTGCCAAGGTGAAGTTACGGATGGTCACTTTACAATCCATCCTGCCATTCTTGCAGAAGGAAGACTGGATGTGCTCAATAGACCTCAAGGATGCATAGTACCATATTCTGATGGACAGGTGATCCAGGAGGTTCCTCCGCTTTCAGCTAGGAGCCAGTCACTACCAGTTCATGGTCCTACCCTTCGGTCTCACCACAGCCACCAGGGTGTTTACCAAGGTCATGGAAGTTGTAGCGGCCCACCTGAGGCTTCAGGGCATTCAGGTCTTCCCGTACCTGGACGACTGGCCCCTCACCGCCCCCACCAGGCATCAACTTGTGCTAGCCAGAAACTTCTTTCTTCTGTTGTCGAATCGTCTGGGTATCGCAATAAAATAATACAAAATAAATCAACCATCCTGATAAAACTCCCTCACTATGCAGCATTCTGTCTCCGTACTCTAATCTTAATAGTCTTCGATCATCTAACAGTACCCTGATCCTAACCATTAAAGCTAAGAACTCAGGTGGGGATGCCGTGGAACTCCTTGCCAAACTACCTAAGACTTGCAACCTCACGCACGCAATTCAAAAACAACCTTAAAGAATATCTCACAACACAATGGTTATGCCCTTGTTGTGCACCTGACTAACTACATATCTCATACCCTACTAGTCCCACTTCCTCCTAGCCCATTTCTCTTATCCAGATCTCTAAAATCACTCATTCCTAATATCAATGAGGATTATACCTGATCCAGTCTATTTTTACATTCCTATGTGAAATTAATCCTATGTATAACCAACAGCATGATCTTTCTCCTATATAACTTCTATGTCATTTTTTCATCTTGTAAATGTTATTTGTACTCTCTTTTTTTGTAACACTATTTTGTATCTATTTGAACATGTACTGACTATTTTGTTTGTTTGGAGCTTTTCTCCTCGGGCCTCTACTGAAAACAGATATGTATCCAGCTAGACTAGCCCGGTTAACAAATGTAAAATAAATAAATATAAATAAATAAACCTCAAGAAGTCTTCTCTCCAACCTGTTCAAATTCTAGACTTCATAGGGGCAAGAATAGATTCTCTTCAGGCCAGGATATTTTTGACCTCAGACAGCCTTCAGAGCCTGGCCCTTCATGTCACGTCACTTTTTAAGACTCCTGCACCCCCAGCGGAGTTAGTCCTGAGAGCCCTTGGGTCCATGGCAGCAGCTGGTTCCTTGTGCACGTCTGCATACGAGTGTGTTAAAGTGGACGTTACAAGTTCAGTGGTCTGTACTGTATCAGTCTCTAGACTTTCCAATTCCTCTTAGAAAAGTGTACAAAGCTTCTCTCATGTGGTGGCTTCAATCCCAGTATCTGCGAGAAGGACGCCCCTTTGTTATGCTCCACCCCAAGCCACCTTGACCACGGATGCCTCCCGCTGGGGGGGGCATTTCTCGGGCAGGACTGTCCAAGGCAAGTGGAACCCAAGCGAGACCGTTCTGCATATCAGTGTTCTACAGATGAGAGCAGTCCTTTTAGTGTTGCAGGCCCTTCATGCCTCTCTTCCTCTGGAAGCTATTGCAGTCCAGACAATATGTCCGTGGTCTGGTACATCAACAAACGGGGGGGGGGGGGGGCAGGTCCTATCCACTTTGTTGCGAGGTCATGAAAGTGTGGGAATGGGCGATCTCCACCTACCGTTTTCTGCCGCAGATCACAGGTCGGTCCAACATTTTGGCAGACAAATTGAGCAGGACTATCCTTTCGCCTTACGAGTGGTCTCTGAACCCTTATGTAGCGAAACAGATCTTCCTCAGGTGGGGTCAGCCTTACTGCAATCTCTTTGCATCGCCGTCCAACGTGAATTGCAGAGAGTTTTTTGCTCCGATTCCCCCGATGGTGGAAGTCCCCAGAGATGCTCTTGTCCATGCTTGGCCACCTGGTCTTCTTTATGCGTATCCCCCACTTTCTCTCATGACAAAATTCGTACAGAAAGCTCGTCGGTTGGGGAGCAGGGTTATCCTCATAGCCTATTCTGGCCTGGTCAAGTTTGGTTCCCTTGCCTACGGTCTCATCTTCTAGCTCCGCCCTGGATTTTTGATCCCATTCCAGATCTCATTCGTCATCCCTCAGGAATTCCTCCTCCGAGTCTGACAGCCTCAAGCTCACAGCTTGGTTGCTCCAGTTCCATTAGTTGCCAGGACTCCTGGTATCTCTTCCCAGTTAAATTCATTCTGGTAACGGCACACAAGTCCTCTACCAGAAAAGTGTACAGTAGTAAATGGAAACGCTTTTCCATTTGGGCTTCTCAGAGAAATCTGGATCCTTTTACCACTCCAGTTCCAGCGGTATTAGACTTGGTCTCATGTTTTCCAGCAAGGGGCCAGCTCTTCCACATTGAAAGTCCAGCTGGTGGCTATATTCCATTTTCATGTAGGAGAAAATTCAGGTTCTCTAGCTGCTGCTAGAATATGCAAGACCTTTATTAAAGGCACTTTACTACTGAGACCTCCTATCAAAAATCCTTCCCCTCCATGGGATTTGACATTGGTTCTTCAGGCCTTAGTTGCACCACAATTTGACCCGCAGCATCAGTTGACTTGAAATTCTTGCTGTGGAAGACAGCCTTCCTGGTAGCTATCACTTCAGCCAGGAGAGTGTCAATAGACCTCTGGGTTTAAATGACAGCATTTCCCTTATACCCCTTTTAAAACTCAGGTCAGCAAAATTATAATAAATATTTCATCATTTATTACATATAACTAATATTTATTACTTATGTGTATTAGTATATTTTCATTTTCACAAATTCATGCAAAATGTCGTATATTTTTTAATTTTATGTACTTTAACATGAATTATCGATTTTGATACTTCAGTTTTTTGTACTATTCATTAATTTTCAGTTTAATTGAATAATAGGAAGGCTTTTAATTGATGTGTATATAAATTGGATAATGGTATAATGATATTGTATCTGATGAAGTCTGATGTTATCGGACGAAAATGCTGTTTTTCTAAAAAATAGTTTTTCTCCGTTAATATTTATTAAAGACTAGACTGTTTTTACAGTTATGGCTGGTTGGAGTTCCTTCTATAAGTCCATTGTTTGGTTACATTTTTATATTAAACCGTGACAATATACCAGCCTTAACTGGTGAGTTGGTAGTTTGGGTGCATAGCTCCTTAAATTTATATGATGTGTATGTATATTAGAATGTTGTGCTTTGTTCATTAATGTTTGGTTGGTGTGTAAACCATGTTGTGGATGTCTGCTGGTTATATTTTTGCTTAAACTGTTGTTGGATATTACTAAGGCCATTGTTTTAGATTGCTGGTGTTCCTTTTATAAAATGAATAAAATTATATTTGACCAAAATAGAGTATTAAAAAAAAAAACACATTTGGAGAAGAAAAAAATTTTGCACCACGTTTTAGCCTTTAGGAAAAAAAAATATACACAGCCGAAAGTAACACCACAGTGATGCAGATAAGCTACATTCATCTAGATAAAAAAAAAAATCAATCATGGGGGTAGAATAGGATGATAAAGGAGAATGGCATTTATTTACCCTCTGAAACGGATTTAACTACTTGCAGTTGCACTTTGTCCAATGAGCTACAGCATTAGATTTTCCACAAAATGTGTGAAATTTAACTGAGGGGAAGGCAGAGCAGCAGTGATGAGAAAGAATCACCCTGTCCATAATGGAGAGCCACAGAAAGAATGGAACTTCAGTATGGCAAAACAGCTTACAAAATTTGCTGGTATTGCATAGTTTTGTATTACAGAATGCTTACGGTTGTGTAAGATTCACTACATGCCGATAAATTATATTGCTATTATTATGAAAAAAGGGCACACTATTTTACAGTTGATCATGAAAGAAGGGCATATTACTGTCCAAGTTTTACAAATCCAGCAAGTGTTATACCAGAGTGATTTTTTATCACCATTGTTTTGCCTTGGCGAAGTCCATTTCACATCCTTTTTGTCGAAAATCTAAAGCTGTGGCTCATTTGACAAACAATTGAAAGTGCCAACTACAAGTGGTTAAAACAATTTCAGAGGATACACAAATGACATTTGGCCTTGACAAATATGCAAAGTCAATATTTATAGCAGGAAACTGAAGCATCAGAAAAATTTAAACCTGAGAGTAATGTGTTATAAAAGAAATGGAAGGATTCCAGAAATGTCTGGGATTGAGTGTAAAGCCTGCAGTGTTACTTGAACAAATAAGAACAAAGCTTAGTAAAGACCATTTCAGAAGACTAATGCTCATGCTAGAAACTGTCTTGAAATCTGGAATTAATGTTCAGATTAGAAATCTGCTTGCAGTCCCTCCTGTGATTTAAAGCTTACTTGTGATCATTTGACCCATCCTCAGAAGTGTCCTATCAGTTTGTTAGGAAAACATGAGTGGCATTGTGATTTTCAAGTGATACTTAAAAAAACAAAACAAAAAAAAAACGCTTATAGTAAACATAGTTCCCTCTCTCTGAAGACAGTATGGGCCTCCTTGAAATTGACTAAGTGTAGGTTTACATTTGTGTGACAGAGTACTTGTTGGTGCTGTTTTGATCCAAACAAAATGGAAAAAATTCTAAACCATGAAGAAAGCAATATAACATCCTTGCATAGATTAGCTGAAGCATTCCAGAAGGGAATAAGGAAATAAACATAGACATTTACGAAACAGCTTGCAAAAGAATGTGGCAAAAAGTGAAAGAATACACAGGTTGTGACTAGAAGAAAATTAGTAAGTTTATTTGTTTGCATTTGTTTACCGGGATGGTCCAGCTTGGCCAGAAGAGCCCATTTTCTGTGGAGTCACCGGGAGAAAAGCACCACATATAAGACATTTCACATACAATGCAGAATTTACATTAATAAAGACATTTAGTACGTATTATTGGCAGCTTATACAATTGGTGGGAAAAAAGTACATAAGTAATCATTGTGAAATCAAAGATATACTCACAACCAATATACGTGAGAACATTCCATATGAGTAGTTTTCAGCTAGCAAAATTTATATAGGACACTTCATGCAGTGGATGCAAAGCAGATGCAGGAATTAGTTATAGACTAGGTACTTAAACTTTTCACAAGTTTAGGAGGTGTAATAGTTGGATGATAGGCTGTATGAGTCCTGTTGCAGAAATCTGCAAAGTCGGTGGATATTGTTGCAGATATAAGTGTGGGTATGATATTAAGGTAGGCTGCGAGAGTACCTGAATCTCTTGCGTGGTTCAGTGGTAGGTTTGTAAGGGTTAAGAAGAAAAGGAAGTAGACAGGATCAATGGTAAGACAATGAGGGTTAGTAGAAGAGGGAGGTGGACAGGATAGAGAGACGGAGTAAGTAAAAAGACAGGTGGATGTGAAAGGAGGATGCCAGAGTAGTAGAATGGGGGTGAGGATACTTGTGATGGTTGACGTTAAGTTATACGAGATGTGGTGTTAGCACATGTGCACAGCCAAGACAAGGAGAGATGTTGTTTCAGATATGTCTTGAAGAGGGTTACTGAGCGGGTGTTTCCAAGTGTTTGGAGGAGCGAGTTCCAAAGTTTTGCAATGGTAAAGGAGTAAAGCATCTGGCCAGCCGAAAGTTTCTTTTTTTCTAGATTTACGAGCATTTGGTTGTTAGATCAGAGTGGTCTTTAGGATGGTGTAAAGTAAGTATAGAAGATAGAGCAGGGCACATGGATGGATTATGAAAAAGTTTTTTGAGCTGTAGTTGGATAAAGGTGAGATAGTTGGGGAGTTCAAGCCATTTTAGGTTGTGTAATGATAAGCAGTTATGGGATGAGTAGGAAGCATTAGTTATACACTTAGCAATTTTGTTGTAGCATAAGTCTAGTTTGGACTATAGAGAGGACTGAATGTTGGTGAGGAGGGGGACACCGTATAAAAGAGAGGGTAATAGAAAAGAAGAGGCAAGGGGAAGTTGGACTGATGCACTGAGTAGATGTTTGTGTCATTAGAGAATGTCAAGCTTTTGATGTGTCTTTTTGACATTGGACTGGATGTGCAGGTCAAGTGTGAGTTTTTTGTCTATGATGACACCTAGCAGTTTTGTGTTAGGTACAGTGTTAATGGTGGTACCGTTTAGGGATTAAATGGTGAAGTTTTTCTTTTTGTAGTGATGTGCACTTTTTGGGGGCGAAGATTGCTAGCTTGGTTTTGTTGGGGTTCAGAGCAAGATGATGATTAGATGTCAAAATTTTGGTGGCGGTGAGGGCATTTTGGGGTGAGTTGGTGTAGTTCTGAGGAGGAGTTTGCAGTGCAGATGGTAGGGGAGTCATCTGCGTACTGGATGACTGTGCCTTGAGAGAGTGCAGTGTAGAAGTTCTTGATAAATATGCTAAACAGAAGTTGGCCTAAAATGGAACCTTGAGGAACACCAGTGGTGGTGGTTAGGAAAGGGAAGCAAGAGTTCTGTCATTTAGTTGATTGATGCCTGTTGATGAGGTAATTAGTGAACCAGTTTAGAGTTTTAGGTGAGAGGTACCTGTGTTAGAGAGTTTTGTTAGAAGGAGAGAGTGGGATGTAGTATCGAAAGCTTTAGAAAGATCAAGAATAGTGAATACGATTTTACCAGCGTCATAGGCTTGGTTGACAGTGTCCAGGAAGGATATAAGGGCAGTGGTGGTACTATGTTGTGGCCTAAATCTGTGTTTGTTGAGGGAAAGGTTGCGAGTTAGATGGTGAAGTTGAAAATGAATAGATTTTTCCAGAATCTTAGAGATGGGTGAAAGTATAGCAATGCGGCGAACGTTGGTGGTGTCTATGTTGGGGCCCCCCTTGTGTAGAGGGAAGATGTAAGCTTTTTTCCCTGATGAGGGGCATATAGGATTCTTGGATAGATCTTTTGAGAAGTATGCTGATAGGGTAAGTGATTGAGTGGCTGAGATTTGCAGGTTTTTGGCAGGTGTATTGTTATGGGCATTTTTGCATGTTTTGAGTTTGAAGCAATTTTTTAATAGTCGAGGTGGATATAGGTGAAGAGTAAAGTTTGGGAATAGGCGGTGTACTGGTGTTGGCTGTGGAGAGGTCTGTGGTGGAGAAGTTGGTTTTGGGAAAGAAAGTTCACAGTTTCAAGCATAGATAACTCATAAAACTACTTATTAATGAAGATTTGACCCATGAATGCCTGGTAATGGTACCCAGACCATTGGACTACATACTTTTTGGTTCACAAAATCTATAGAAAATGTGGGAGAAAGCTCAGTGTAGGTTATGTAGTACAGAGCTAGAAATAATTGCACATATTTTTTTGCTGGCTTTGATGTACTTACGGTTAATGAGCTGTATACTAAAAGAGACACATGCAGTAAAGTTTTTGCATTGGTATGCAGTAGTAAAATAAAATCAACACGCTCCAAACCAGCACTGTCCAATCCACTTGCAGCATGTCTTTGGGGATGTTGGAGGAAACCCACATGACCGCAGGGAGGCGAGTCCCTACAAATCTGACTTTAATTTTTTTTAACACTTTAAGTTCATAGTCTAAATATTTGGCACATGCTGATGCTATGGAATCCCTTCCGTCCACAAGTAGCCACATGGGGGGATTATCAATACTTTTGCGGATCTTAGGGATTCCAAAGAAAACCAGAACTCTTGTTATCGTGATGTTTCTTCTTCTTCTTTTGGCTTTTCCTGGTTAGGGGTCACCACAGCAGATCACCTGTCCGCTCATGATTGGCAGTAGAGTTTTACAGTGTCGAGTTGCAAGCCTGGCGCCCAACCTTCCACAGAAGGCACACACACACTCACGCCTAGGGCCAATTTAGTGTGTCCAATCCACCTACAGCATGTCTTTGGGATGTGGGAGGAAACCGGAGCCCCCGGAGGAAACCCAAGCAACCACAGGGAGAGGACATGCAGACTCCACACAGAAGACATCCTTGCCTAGGATCGAACCAGAGATTCTCTTGCTATGAGGCGACAGTGCTAACCACTGCACCACCGTGGCCGCCCGGTATCGTGATGTTTAATTATATAAATTAAGATCCATCATTTTCTCTCAAAGAATGTCACTCAACTGGGTAGTTATTCTCCTGTATGCCCCATTTAGTTAATTTAACAAAACCTCTTCATAAGCATCAGTGTTTAGAATCTCATTAATTCTGCTGCTATACATCTGTACACTCATGATAACAACCCCTCCCCCTTTATCTGGTTTCATTATTCTAACTTTCTCTGCCTCTAATTTAAGGAATCCTGATGTTCTTCGTCTTTCACTGTTGCAGTCATCACATTTGGGTTATCCCCTGCCAGGGTAGCCCTTGGCCGGCCCGAATAACAGAGGCTTAGTATTTCTGCATCAGTTGCTGTTGCTTGAGGACTGACGTCAGGTCATCAGTAGTATAAAGTAAGGCAGCTGATGCCATTACATCAGTCTTGCTTGCCATGGAGCCCGAAGCAGAAGCAGATTGCATGAGTGTCGGTTGGCTGCTACCTGAGTTTTCATCTCCGAATTGAAGTTGAAGTCTTCTAAAGCTAAGTACCCCGTTGGGGATCCTTTTTTCTTGCACTAACCAATGTCAGAAAAAGTTAACAATTGTCTCGCCTGTGGAAAGCAAATGCCACATCGAGACTTCCATTCTTACTGTTTCACTTGTGTAGGCCCAGACCAAGACGTCCCCCGTTGTTGCTTCTGTGCTTTGTTCAGTGCCAGAACTGTCCATCGTCAGGCCTTTACTGTAGCCAGATAGTTTTGTTTACAGTCTTTGAATTCTGATACGGTTTCGGTAAGCCATCCGATAGCAGATCGTCCGAAAAAACATGAAGATAAAGACAGAGACAGACTGCACAGGTCCATACCTACTGATGATGCTTCCGTTAAGCTAGTCATCAGTCCTCCAGTACTCAGTGAGATGTCTTCGCAGCCCCTGATGCCCGCTTCTGTTGATTCGCAGGCCACTACAGAGATCCTTTTGGAGTCCAGTATGCTGCAAAACTATTCGACTAAGGATCCTGTGGTCATCTCTACCTTGGATGGGTCCGAAGCCACTGAGCAGGCACCGGCTTCCGAGGAAGTCCTTTGCACTACCGAATCTCGACATAAACCATCTTTTTTTGTGACTACTGTCAAAAACGACTGAGATGTTCATCGTGCATGCAGCTGCAGTCATAACAGATGGGTTATCCTGCCGTCAGGCGTGCCCTCAGTCGGCCGAATTCCAAAGTCTAGGTCCGGCATCGGTTGTAGTCGCTTCTTCCCTGACGTCAGTGCGTCATGGGTATTAAAGAACCAGCCGACGCCATCTTCTTCAGTCTTTCTTGCCGCGTGGTGCCCGAAGCAGAAGCAGTTCGCAAGTGTCGGTCGGCCAGCTCCTGAGATTTACGAAAATATTTCAGCCAAAGTCTTCTTGAAAGCTAAGTACCACGTTGGGGAAACTTTTCTTGCCTCAGATCGATGTCAGACAAAGTTAATAATTGCATTTCATGTGGGAAGCAAATACCGCATAAGGATTTCCATTCTTTCTGTATTCCTTGCTTAGGCCCAGTCCACGACGTCTCGGCCTGCCGTTTTTATGCTAGATTCAACAAACGCACTATTAAGCGTCGGGCGGAGTTCGCCCAACACTATTTTGGTAAAAAATTTAATTACATTATGTCGTCGGATACACCGACTCCAGTTTTGAGTAAAAGACGGAAAGATAAGGACCGACATACAAGGTCCGCGACTTCTACCGACACCACGCTAAAGCCGACTACCGGTGCTCCAGTTCTCAGCGAGGCACCTACGCAGCCCCTGAGTACCGATGATGCTTCTTTAGGGGTGTCTTCTGTGCCCGAGGTCGCAGGCTCCTCGGCCCCCATTCCGACTACAGATACCGATGCCACTCTTGGCGGGGAAACTCAGAGTTTAGACAGGCCTGCCACTTCTCAAGGTGTCTTCAGGCCTTCCTCCTTTTCCATTAAGGCTTTCACAAAATCTAAAGCAGCCATGAAAACTAAAAGACAAGGCTCACAGAGCCCCTCTCAAGGCCCCATGCCTAAAAAACAGATGCTCAAAATGGCTGAGGATTTGATTACTCTTATCAGGGGTTCTCAACCCCCCTCGGACAAAAGGCCCAGTTTGGAGGAAGGACTACCCTTCCTCAGATCAAGCCTCTATTACCTCAGAACATTCTGAGGACCAGGAATATTCATATTCCCCTTTTGAAGACTCTGATGCTGAGGAGTCCATTCCCTCATTCTCCCCCCCGAGGACTATTCTTTTGGGGAAACCCTACATACCTTGAGGGAACACTTTTACTGGGAAGGCCAAGATTACTCAGATTCCAACAAAAGGCTCAGGGATTTTCTCTTGCTTCCCCAGCACAGGCCTCTGGCTATCCCTCCTTTCTTGGATATATTAGATGATGTGTACACAGAAGCCAGCCTCAACCCAGATTCTTTACCTCCAACTCCTGCTAAACCTGGCAGGTATTACCGGGTTCCTGATTCACACCAATTCCTATACAAAAGCCATGCTGCTGACCCAGAAACTATTTCACAGGGTCCCAAGGGAATGAAGGCCTCTACTGCCAAAAACCCATTACCTTCAGAGAGAGATTCCAGAGCTTTAGAAAGGTGGGGGAAGAAGGTGTCCACCTCGGCCACTTTAACCATGAGGGCATTAAACTGTCAGTTCCATATGTTAAAGTATCAGCAGTTTTTGTTATCTCAGTTGAAAAGCAAAATGACACAACCTGAGCAACCAGATTTAAAGGAGTTGCAGGATTTGTTGCATAGTGCAGAGCAAGTGGGTAAACATACCTTGCAGTGTGGTTTTGATGCTTTAGAGGTCTCATGTAGAGCTGCTGTTACAGGGTCTGTCATACGTAGACATGCTTGGCTCAAACAGCAAACCTTACCAGATCATGTCAAAGCTAAATTACTAGATGCACCTCTTCAGAAAGATGTATTGTTTGGTGTTAAAGCTGAGGAGGTACTAAAGAAAATGGAGGAAAAGGCAAGATCAATGCAAACAGTGAAAGATTTCCTACAGGTACAACCTCCACGTTTCAGCAGAAACTGGCCTTCAAAAAATTGGTCCTTTCCAGCCACGGACAGACCTCAAAGAGGCAGATACAGGCGCCCTAGGGGTAGAGGGCAATCTCAAGGATCATTTAGAGCCAGACAATGGCAAGCACCTACACCAAGAGGTGGAGAAGATAGATCACAGTCATTCAGAAAGCAGACAAAATGACTTTCCCCTTTGCATGCCAAGCAAAGCTTTAATGGCAGCACCTTTAGGCAGAAAACTGGCATTATTTTCAAAAAAAGGCATATTGTCACAAAAGACAAATGGATCCTGGACATTATAGACAGAGGCTACAGATTCCACTTTCACACCCTTCCAAAAATGAGGCATGCCAAACCTGCCAAAAGTCAAGGGGCAGAGGCACAAAAACAAATTTCAGCCCTCATCGACATGAAAGCTATTCGAGAGGTACCTGCAAAAGAACAGGGTCAAGGTTTTTATTCCAGACTATTCCTGGTACCAAGGAAGGACAAAGATTGGAGACCTATTTTGGACCTATCCATCCTAAACACATATTTACTGCACTCAAAATTCAAGATGCTCACATTACAGCAGCTTCTTCCCATGCTGGGCAAGGAGTCTTGGTGGTAACATTGGACCTCAAGGAGGCATACCTGTATGTCCCTATCAGACAAGATTGCAGAAGATACCTCAGATTTCTTGCAGGTTCAACCCATTATCAATTCTCTGCATTGCCCTTTGGCTTATCTACTGCGCCCAGAGTGTTTACGAAATGCCTGGCATCAGTAATTGCCTTCTGCAGACTTCAAGGGATACAAATATACCCATATCTGGACGACTGCCTGATCCAAGCGGACAGCAAGCACATACTTCTGAAACACTTGGCGTTTGTAATAAAATTGTTGAACTTTCTGGGATACAAAGTCAACAAAAAGAAATCAAAACTAATACCCTCTCAAACAATAAATGTTAAGTTGTCTATCTCGCCTTCATTCTTGCTGGATGGGTTCGGAGCCGACCTCGGCTCCGACTCGGCCACTCTAAAAGCTCGAGAGTTGGTTCCACCGGCTCGAGGCTCCCCTTATATCCCACAATGCTAGGCGAGAGTTACCTCAGATCTCGTTTGCCGCTACAGCTTCGAGGTTGGTTGTTTCTACCGGTTCCTGGTGAGTACTATTTTTCTGGTAAAAATTAGTCTTTAAAACCCCTTTAAGTTAATATTCTTACTTAGTTAGTGTAGGTTAGATAACTTTATCCTACCCTAAATATATTCCGTTTCTTTCCCCAAGAACCTTTGGTTCTTCCATTGAACCTTTAGGCCTTCCTTCTAGTGGAGTGTGTGTTTTTTGTAGTTATTCTAGTATATTGTGGTTCTTAAATACTAGTATTACTACTAATTTTATTGTGTTTTCCCCTTTTTCCCCCTGAGCCAGGCCCCCAGGGTTTTAAAAAACCCCCCCCCCAAAAAACCCCTTTTCTTTTTTTTGCCCTGCCCCAAAAAGACGGGGGGGCCCCACCCCGGAAAAAAATACACCCAAAATTTTTTTTAAACAAGAGGGGGGGTTTTCCCTGCCTTCAGCGGCTTTCATGTGGGAAGCAAATACCGCATAAGGATTTCCATTCTTTCTGTATTCCTTGCTTAGGCCCAGACCACGGCGCCTCGGCCTGCCGCTTTTATGCTAGATTCAACAAAGCACTATTAAGCCGCCGGGCGGAGTTCGCCCAACACTATTTTGGTAAAAAATTTAATTACATTATGTCGTCGGCTACACCGACTCCAGTTTTGAGTAAAAGACGCAAAGATAAGGACCGACATACAAGGTCCGCGACTTCTACCGACACCATGCTAAAGCCGACTACCGGTGCTCCAGTTCTCAGCGAGGCGCCTACGCAGCCCCTGAGTACCGATGATGCTTCTTTAGCAGTGTCTTCTGTGCCCGAGGTCGCAGGCTCCTCGGCCCCCATTCCGACTACAGTTACCGATGCCACTCTTGGGGAAACTCGGAGTTTAGACAGGCCTGCCACTTCTCAAGATGTCTTCAGGCCTTCCTCCTTTTCCATTAAGGCTTTCACAAAATCTAAAGCAGCCATGAAAACTAAAAGACAAGGCTCACAGAGCCCCTCTCAAGGCCCCATGCCTAAAAAACAGATGCTCAAAATGGCTGAGGATTTGATTACTCTTATCAGGGGTTCTCAACCCCCCTCGGACAAAAGGCCCAGTTTGGAGGAAGACTACCCTTCCTCAGATCAAGCCTCTATTACCTCAGAACATTCTGAGGACCAGGAATATTCATATTCCCCTTTTGAAGACTCTGATGCTGAGGAGTCCATTCCCTCATTCTCCCCCTTTGAGGACTATTCTTTTGGGGAAACCCTACATACCTTGAGGGAACACTTTTACTGGGAAAGCCAAGATTACTCAGATTCCAACAAAAGGCTCAGGGATTTTCTCTTGCTTCCCCAGCACAGGCCTCTGGCTATCCCTCCTGTCTTGGGTATATTAGATGATGTGTACACAGAAGCCAGCCTCAACCCAGATTCTTTACCTCCAACTCCTGTTAAACCTGGCAGGTATTACCGGGTTCCTGATTCACACCAATTCCTATACAAAAGCCATGCTGCTGACCCAGAAACTATTTCACAGGGTCCCAAGGGAATGAAGGCCTCTACTGCCAAAAACCCATTACCTTCAGAGAGAGATTCCAGAGCTTTAGAAAGGTGGGGGAAAAAGTTGTACACCTCGGCCACTTTAACCATGAGGGCATTAAACTGTCAGTTCCATATGTTAAAGTATCAGCAGTTTTTGTTATCTCAGTTGAAAACCAAAATGACACAACCTGAGCAACCAGATTTAAAGGAGTTGCAGGATTTGTTGCATAGTGCAGAGCAAGTGGGTAAACATACCTTGCAGTGTGGTTTTGATGCTTTAGAGGTCTCATGTAGAGCTGCTGTTACAGGGTCTGTCATACGTAGACATGCTTGGCTCAAACAGCAAACCTTACCAGATCATGTCAAAGCTAAATTACTAGATGCACCTCTTCAAAAAGATGTATTGTTTGGTGTTAAATCTGAGGAGGTACTAAAGAAAATGGAGGAAAAGGCAAGATCAATGCAAACAGTGAAAGATTTCCTACAGGTACAACCTCCACGTTTCAGCAGAAACTGGCCTTCAAAAAATTGGTCCTTTCCAGCCACGGACAGACCTCAAAGAAACAGATACAGGCGGCCTAGGGGTAGAGGGCAATCTCAAGGATCATTTAGAGCCAGACAATGGCAAGCACCTACACCAAGAGGTGGAGAAGATAGATCACAGTCATTCAGAAAGCAGACACAATGACTTTCCCCTTTGCATGCCAAGCAAAGCTTTAATGGCAGCACCTTTAGGCGGAAAACTGGCATTATTTTCAAAAAAATGGCATATTGTCACAAAAGACAAATGGATCCTGGACATTGTAGACAGAGGCTACAGATTCCACTTTCACACCCTTCCAAAAATGAGAGGCATGCCAAACCTGCCAAAAGTCAAGGGGCAGAGGCACAAAAACAAATTTCAGCCCTCATCAACATGAAAGCTATTCGAGAGGTACCTGCAAAAGAACAGGGTCAAGGTTTTTATTCCAGACTATTCCTGGTACCAAGGAAGGACAAAGATTGGAGACCTATTTTGGACCTATCCATCCTAAACACATATTTACTCGTACCAAAATTCAAGATGCTCACATTACAGCAGCTTCTTCCCATGCTGGGCAAGGAGTCTTGGTGGTAACATTGGACCTCAAGGAGGCATACCTGTATGTCCCTATCAGACAAGATTGCAGAAGATACCTCAGATTTCTTGCAGGTTCAACCCATTATCAATTCTCTGCATTGCCCTTTGGCTTATCTACTGCGCCCAGAGTGTTTACGAAATGCCTGGCATCAGTAATTGCCTTCTGCAGACTTCAAGGGATACAAATATGCCCATATCTGGACGACTGCCTGATCCAAGCGGACAGCAAGCACATACTTCTGAAACACTTGGCGTTTGTAATAAAATTGTTGAACTTTCTGGGATACAAAGTCAACAAAAAGAAATCAAAACTAATACCCTCTCAAACAATAATTTTCCTGGGTGCCAGCTTGAATACAAACACCCAGATGGCTTACCTCACGCCAGAGAAGCAAGGGCAACTATCTGAATACTTCAGCAAAATGGCAAACTTCACCAGTCTGACTGCAAGGAAAGTCCTGCAGGCTCTGGGATTCATGGCATCTTGCATCCTGCTGATGTCCTTCAAGGATGCATCTGCAGTCCTTACATATGGGTTGTCTTGCCTCAGGCAGCCCTTCGGTTGGCCGGATTCCAAAGTCTGGGTCCGGCGTCGGCTGATGTAGCCTTTTCCCCGACGTCAGAGCGCCTGGGGTATAAAAGCGTTAGCCGACGCCATCTTCCTCAGTCTTTCTTGCCGCGTGGTGCCCGAAGCAGAAGCAGTTCGCAAGTGCCGGTCGGCCAGCTCCTGTATCTTCAGCTACCGAAGACTTCAAAAGCTAAGTACCCCATTGGGGACTCTTTCTTGCCTCAGCCGATGTCAGATCAAACGGTTAAAGTTAATAATTGCTTAACTTGTGGGAAACAAATACCTCATAAGGATTTCCATTCTTACTGCCTCCCCTGCCTAGGCCCAGACCACGACGTCTCGGCCTGTACAGCCTGTGCTTCCTTCAATTGACACACTCTTAGTCGTCGGGCGGTGTTTGCAGAGGAATATTTTGGGGCTAGTTTTTGTTACAAGATGCCGTCGGAGACTCCGACTTCTCATTTACCCAAAAAACGGAAGGACAAGGACTGACACACGCGGACCGTGGTTTCGGCCGAAACCATGCCTAGGCCTACCGCGAGTGTCTCGGTTTCGGCTGAAACAGAGTCCCTGGTACTTTCAACAGTCGAAACCGCACAACCAACAACCTCGGCCCCAGAGGCCTCCTCTGAGTCGGTTATAGAATTCCCTTCTGAAACCGGTGCTTCGGAAACATCCGACACCATTTCCCTAGATAAAACAACGCCAGCACGTGGAGCAGCCAGGCCTCCTGCATCCATGTCCATAAAGGCTTTCACACGGGCTAAAGCTGCTAAACAGTCAAAATCCCTGCCTCCCAAGGCTATTCCTCAGGGATCCTCTACTGGTTCACAGATCTTAACTTTAGCTGAGGACCTTATTTCCTTAATTAGGGGCTCTCAGCCACATCCGGACAGAGGGCCTCATCCTCCTCTAGAAAAAAAGGCCCAGGGTTGAGCTCACAGACCCCCAGTTTTCTGATGAGGCCTCTGATGACTCTACACTATCAGACTACCAGGAGGAGGCCTTTCCGGCCTAAGAGGACTCTGATGCAGAGAAATCTATTCCCTCGGCCTCCCCTCCTGAAGAGTTGTCCTTTGTGGAGACCCTTCACTCCATGAGAGAGCATTTTAAATGGCAGGGCCAGGAATACTCTGATTCAAGGAAGAGATTAAGGACTTTCTTGCATTTACCTCAGCATAGACCTTTGGCTATTCTTCCTGTTTTGAATGTCATTGATGTGTACTCTGAGTCGAGCATCTCCCCTGACTCCCTTCCTCCGGCTCCTGTCAAGCCCGATGGGTATTACAGGGTCCCGGAATCACATCATTTTCTTTACAAGGGTCACTCTTCTGACCCAGAAACCATTTCCCAGGGCCCTAAAGGGGTTGCTACCACCACTACAAAAAATCCACTCCCTTCTGAAAGGGAGTCCAGGGCTTTAGAGAGATGGGGTAAAAAAGTGTATACTTCTTCCACTCTTTCTGTGAGGGCATTAAATTGTCAATTCCATATGATACAGTAACAAGAGTATTTGTTAGATGAATTGCATAAAAAACTGTCTTCACCTGAACGCCTAGATCGCAAGGCACTTCAGGATCTGGTACATAACTCCCAGCAGGTTAGCAACCATTTCTTGCAGTGTGGTTATGATGCATTGAAAGCTTCATGTAGGTCAGCAATGACAGGTGCAGTCATACGTAGGCATGCTTGGCTGAAGGAACAAACTCTGCCAGATCATGTTAAAGCAAAGTTTCTGGATACGCCACTGGAAAAGCAAAAGTTATTTGGTTCCTCGGCTCAGGAGGTCTTAAAGAAATTTGAGGAAAAGGCTAAATCTGTACAAACAGTCAAAGATTTTCTCCAGGTCCAACCACCAAGATTCAGCAGAAATTGGCCTTCGAAGAATTGGTCCTTTCCCGACACAGACAGATTTCAAAGAGGCAAGAACAGGCGTGCCAGAGGTAGAGGGCAAGCTAGAGGCTCCTACAGAGGACGTCAATGGCAGCCTCCTAATCAGAGAGGTAGTGCATGACCTACAACAGCTGCACAAGGACAAACTCAATGACTTTACCTTGAGCCCGCCAACCAGGGCTCAATTGGAAGCACCTTTGGGTGGAAAGCTATCTTTATTCTCAAAAAACTGGCACAGTATTACAAGGGACAAATGGACATTGCAAATAATAGACAAAGGATACAGATTCCATTTTCATACATTACCAAAAAGAAAAGGCATGCCAAACCTGCCTCCGAATCAAAGGGCAGAGGCTTTCAAACAAATTACCAACCTACTTCAAATGAAAGCTATAGAAAAGGTTCCTCTCACAGAACAAGGCCAAGAATTTTATTCCAGGCTATTCCTTGTTCCAAGAAAAGAAAAACAATGGAGGCCTATTCTGGACTTGTCCGCTCTGAATACTTATCTCATTGTGCCAAAATTCAAAATGCTGACCTTACAGCAACTCCTTCCCATGCTGGGCAAGGGGTCCTGGCTGGTATCTCTAGACCTCAAGGAGGCATACCTGCATGTCCCTATCAGACAAAGTTGCAGAAGACACCTCAGATTTCTTGCAGGTTCAGAGCATTATCAATTCTCAGCATTGCCCTTTGGCTTATCTACTGCGCCCAGAGTATTCACGAAATGCCTGGCATCAGTAATTGCACACTGCAGACTTCAGGGGATTCAAATATACCCATACCTGGACGACTACCTGATACAAGCGGACAGCCAACAAACTTTGGTAAAACACTTGAATTATGCCATCCGTCTACTCCAGGCCTTGGGATACACAGTCAACATTCACAAATCAAGACTTGTTCCATCTCAAAGAATGACGTTTCTGGGTGCATTACTAGATACAACCACCCAAATGGCTTTTCTCACAGAAGAAAAACAAGAACAACTACCGAATTACTTCAGGAATCTGACAAAACAAACCCAGCTCTCTGCAAGGAAAATCCTGCAGGCCCTGGGTTTCATGGCATCTTGCATTCTTCTGATCCCACAAGCAAGGCTGCATATGAGAAAACTACAGTGGTACCTAAGGAGTCTATGGTCTCAGCACAGTCACAGCCTAGAAGTTTTGATCCCACTCATTCCATGCCTTCAAAAGGAATTTCTGTGGTGGGCTCATGCAAGCCAGTCAAACATGGGTCTGCCCTTCAGCAAACCAATTATCAACCAAACCATTACAACAGATGCCTCAGACCATGGATGTGGAGCACATATGGAGGGCAGATGCATTCAAGGACTATGGTCACAAAAAGAATTGCACCTGCACATAAACCAAAAGGAAATGCTGGCAGTGACACACTCAATCGAGGCCTTCAAACCCTTTCTGCATCAAGGCCACCTGCTAATAAGGACAGACAATACCACAGTTATGTGGTATATAAGCAAGGAGGTACCCATTCTTACCCTCTCTGCAGGCTGGCGATGAATCTTTGGGAACTTTCCCTAAAACTCAATATAGAACTGCAATCCCAGTTCGTGCCAGGAAAAGACAATGTACTGGCGGACAGCCTAAGCAGAAATATGATGGATCCGCACGAATGGATGCTACATCCAGACATCTTCCTTCAGATAACAAAGTCATGGGGGAGACCAGACATAGATCTTTTTGCCTCTCACCACAACCATCAACTGAAGAAATTCTGCACAAGGACATACCACCCACAAGCATGGAAAGTGGACGTGCTCTCTTTCAGCTGGAATACTCTAACAGTATATGCATTCCCTCCTCTTCCATTAATGACCAAGGTCCTACTGAAGATCAGGACAGAACAGCCAAAGGTGATTCTGATAGCTCCGGACTGGCTAAGACAGCACTGGTACCCTCTGTTAAGGAGCATGTCACACACGAAACCGTGGTCTCTACCTCAATGGCCACTTCTTCTGACACAGCACAACTACAGATCTCTGCACCCCAGCCTGAAAACATTGCAGCTAACAGCCTGGAAAATACCTTGACTCCTCGCCAGGGTAAACTATCCAAGAGAGTAAAGGATATCATCATGGAAGCTCGGCGACCTTCCACAAGAAAGGCATATTCAGCAAAATGGAAAAGATATCACACTTGGAACACCACAAAGGGCCAAGATCCGACAGTGATGAGCATTGCACAAATCCTGGAATACTTTGCAAAAATGCTCCATAATGGCCTTTCTTACTCTTCCATAAAAATTCATGCATCAGCAATTTCAGCACAGTACAACACTGATCCACCGGTATTTTCTCATCCTCTGCTAAGGCAGTTTCTAAGAGGAATTAAAAACATCAACCCTCCAAGGAAACCACCAGTGCCTACATGGGACCTTAACTTCATGTTGGAAAAGTTAACTCTACCTCCTTTTGAACCAGCAGCATCTTCAGAACTACAGTTCCTGTCTTGGAAGACTGCTTTCCTTCTGGCCATAACCTCAGCAAGAAGAGTATCTGAGCTACAGGCCCTCATGGCAGTACAACCATTTCTTATTTTTCATCAGGACAGAGTTTCATTGAGGACCAATCCTTCATTCATGACAAAGGTGGTATCCAGGGTTTCACTGAACCAAGCTATTCACCTGCCTACCTTCTATCCAAATCCACAAAACAAAGGAGAGAAACTTTTGCATACCCTGGACATTCACAGACAGTTGCGTTACTACTTGGACAGAACTAAGACTTACAGAAAAACTGATCAGCTCTTTGGAAATTGCTTTTCCTTGCACACCAGCAGCATATGCTACAAACAGACAATTTCAAAATGGATAGGAAATTGCATTTGATTCTGTTATTCCTTCCATGGAAAAACTGTGCCAGTTAACATTAGACCTTATTCCACCAGAGCTACAGCCACCTCCACAGCCTTCTTAAGAGGGGTGGCTACGAAGGACATTTTAGAAGCTGCTACATGGAGCTCCGTGCATACATTTTCCAAGCATTACAACTTACCTTTATATTCCAGATCCAGAGCAGGCTTTGCTATGGCAGTCCTGCTGGGTATTTTAGCTACACCATCCTTGTCTTAGGTCCTACCTCCCCCAGCTTGGCTATGGTATTCTACCCATATGTAAGGACTGCAGATGCATCCTTGAAGGACATAGTACAGTTTTGTACCTACCATAAATGTAGATGTCCGATAGGTATACATCTGCAGTCAGGTTTTCCCTCCCTCCTACCCCTCTGTGGTATTTCTTGGGTACGAATCCCTCTTTTTAGCTAGCTGGGGTTATCTATTGTGGTGTATTTGTTTTATATTACTGTGCATGTTTGGAATTTTTTGCATCTCTCCAAATTTAGCCTTCCTTAGAGGGCACCTGGCATCTGGGGCAAGAAAAACTGAGGAAGATGGCGTCGGCTGACACTTTTATACCCCAGGCGCTCTGACGTCGGGGAAAGGGTGACATCAGCCGACGCCGGACCCAGACTTTGGAATCCGGCCGACCGAAGGGCTGCCTGAGGCAGGACAACCCATATGTAAGGACTGCAGATGCATACCGATCGGACATCTACATTTATGGTAGGTACAAAACTGTACTATCCCATGTGCAAAGTTGCTTATGAGGAAACTTCAATGGTACCTAAAAAACTTATGGTCTCAACACAGCCACAGTTTGGAAACCATTATACCACTCATTCCATGTCTTCAAAAGGAATTTCTGTGGTGGGCTCAAGCATGCCAAAGAAACATAGGTCTCCCCTTCTGCATGCCTCAAGCAAATCAAATCATCACAACAAACGCCTCGGACTACGCCTGGTGGGGGCACACATGACAGATCAGTGCATTCAGGGCAAATGGTCCGAAAAAGGGAAGCACCTGCACATCAATCAAAAGGAAATGCTAGCAGTACAAAATGCTATTATGGCCTTCAAAGACCTACTGCATCCAGGCCAGCTATTGATAAGGACAGACAACACCACAGTGATGTGGTACATAAACAAACAGGGAGGAACTCATTCATACCCCCTGTGCAGACTAGCCATGTCCCTTTGGAACACGGCTCTGGAATTGCAAATCCAACTTCAAGCACAATTCCTGCCAGGGAAGGAAAACACACTAGCAGACAACCTAAGCAGACACATGACAGATCCACACGAATGGAAGTTGCATCCTCAAGTTTTCACAAAGATAATTCAGGCATGGGGACAGCCAAACATAGATCTCTTTGCTACCCACAGAAATTACCAACTGAAAAAATTTTGCTCAAGGACCTATCATCCACAGGCCTGGAAAGTGGACGCACTTTCTTTCAATTGGACAACATTGACAGTTTATGCCTTTCCACCTCTTCCTCTGCTGCCCAAAGTTCTATTAAAAGCCGGAGCAGAGAGGCCAAACACTGGTATCCACTCCTGAAGAGCCTGACGCATTCCCCACCATGGATCCTGCCTCTAGTGCCTCTTCTGTTGTCCCAGTACAACTTCAAAACTCTTCACAGTCAGCTGAAAATCCTCAATCTTGCCGCTTGGAGGATTCCTTGATTTCCCAACAGACCCTCCTCTCTAAGGAGGTGCAGGATGTCATCTTGGAGGCCAGAAGACCTTCTACTAGAAAAGCCTACTCCGCCAAATGGAAACGGTTTTGTGCCTGGAATCAGAAAAAGGGCCAGAATCCTTGGGTACTAAATTTACCTCAAATATTACAGTACCTAGCTGAGATGTTAAACAGTGGACTTTCCTTCTCCGTCAAGATCCATGCTTCAGCCATTTCTGCACAATACAACACAGATCCTCCTTTATTCTCTCATCCTCTCTTAAGACAGTTCCTCAGATGGGCTAAGAATATAATACCCCCAAGGAAACCACCAGTACCTGCTTGGGACCTCAACTTCATTTTGGAAAAACTGACCTTGCCTCCATTTGAGCCAGCTGCTTCAACAGAACTGCAATATTTGTCATGGAAAACAGCCTTCCTTCTGGCTATCACCTCAGCACGCAGGGTTTCGGAGCTACAGGCCCTCATGGCTGTGCAACCTTTCATCATTTTCCATCAGGACAGTTTCCTTATGAACCAACCCTTCCTTTATGCCAAAGGTAGTATCCAGTGTATCCTTGAATCAGAGTATCCACTTACCTACCTTTTATCCTAACCCACAAAAAAAGGGGAAAGACTACTACATTCCTTGGACATTCACAGACAACTTTGTTATTACTTGGACAGGACAAAGCCATTCAGAAAATCCGAGCAATTCTTTGTGTCCTATGCTACAGGTGCTCAAGGAAAGGCTATCTCCAAACAGACAATCTCAAAGTGGATAGCCCACTGCATACGCTTTTGTTACTCATTTCATGGAAAAACTGTGCCTACAAGCATCAGATCTCACTCCACAAGGGCCACAGCTACTTCTGCAGCTTTCCTCAGGGGGGGTTCCTACCAAGGACATTTTGGAAGCAGCCACTTGGAGTTCTGTGCACACTTTCTCCAAGCACTATCACCTTCCACTTTACTCTAAATCTAGAGCGGGCTTTGCCACAGCAGTCTTGCAGGGCATCCTTGCTCCTCCTAGTTCCACTTAGTGCCTGCCACCCCTTTTTAGCTTTGGGATTCTACCCATCTGTTATGACTGCAGCTGTATGCACGATGAACATAGTACAGTTTTGTACCTACCATAAATGTAGATGTTTGAGTGCTAATGCAGCTGCAGTCCAGGTTTCCCTCCCTCCATCCCCTCTTGGGACAGGCCTTATGACAAACACCTCCTCATACAACCTGATTGGGGTATTCTTTTATGGTGTATTTGCTTGCAAATTACTGTTTTTTGATTATTTTACATTGCATTATTACATAAGTTTATGTTTTGCCTTCCTTCTGGGGGCACCTGACATCTGGGGCAAGAAAAACTGAAGAAGATGGCGTCGGCTGGTTCTTTTATACCCCTGCCGCACTGACGTCAGGGAAGAAGCGACGACAACTGACGCCGGACCTAAACTTTGGAATTCGGCCGACCGAGGACCCGCCTGATGGCAGGATAACCCATCTGTTATGACTGTAGCTGTATTAGCACTCAAACATCTACATTTATGGTAGGTACAAAACTGTACTTTTCTTAGGCCCAGGGTTCGAACCACTCCCAAGAATCTGACGACCCACTCTCAGGCGCCTGCTACCTTGCCTCAGTCTGAAATGCTTAAAATGACAGAAGACCTCATCATGCTGATCAGGGGAAGCCAAGCTACCCCCTCAAAAAAGAAGAGAGATTTGTCCCCTCTAGTTTTGTCTGAACAAGAGTGAGATGAATCTGATGCATCTGACTATGAATACATGCAACCCCTCTCCACTTATGAGGATTCTGATGCAGAGGACTCCATTCCTTCAGCCTCTCCCCCAGAGGATTTTTCCTTTGAGGAAACCCTGCATATTTTAAGGGAGCATTTCCAATAGGAAAGTCAGGACTACCCTTGGTCTAAAAAGAGACTCTGCATTTCTAGATGTTCTGCAACACAGACCCTTGGCCATCCCCTTAGTCCTGGATGATGTCGATAATGATTTCCTTGAATCCAGCTTGACTCCTGATGCCTTACCTCCTGCTCCCAGAAAACCAGACAGGTACTATAGAGTCCCTGACGCACACAAATATCTTTAAAAATCCAACAGCTGACCCTGAGGTCATTTCTCAAGTGGGATTAAAGCAACCTCTGGTAAGAATCCCACACTCTCAGACAGGGTTTTTCGAGCATTGGACAGATAGGGTAAAAAAAAGTATACATCTCAGCTACTCTTGCTATCAGGGCACTAAATCGTCAGTTCCACATGCTGAAATTTCAGCAACATACCATGGAACTCCTTAAAAAAATGTTTTCCTTCATGCTTGGACAGAATCTAAAGATTTACAAGACTTAATGCATTTTGCAAGCCAAGTAACTAAATACACTTTGCACTGTGGTTTTGACACCCTAGAAGCTTCTTGCAGGGCAGCAGTCACTGGATCCGTCATTAGAAGACATGCTTGGATTAAAGAGCAACCCCTGCCAGACCATGTCAAATCTAAATTGTTGGATCTGCCCTTGCACAAACATAACTTATTTGCCACTAAGGCAGAAGAGGTCTTAAAAAAGATGGAAGAAAAAGCAAAATCTAGGCAAACAGTTAAGGATTTCTTACAAGTCCAGCCCTCTGGGTTCAGCAGGCATTGTCCCTCCAAAAACTGGTCCTTTCCTGCTCCGAGTAAACCAGCCCAGCCTAGGCCCCGTGGAAACAGACCAGCCAGACAGCATCCCCGGGGAATGCAGAGATCTAAGCAGTGGACTACCTCCACTTCAAAACCAGGGAGTTCTAAGCCACATCCTTATGGTAAGAACTCACAATGACTCACCTCCTCCTCCTACCCCCTCTGCCCAGCTTCACTTACCCCTAGGAGGAAAACTCTCATTTCACTCCAGGACCTGGGCCACCATGACCAAGGACCAATGGGTTCTGAACATTGTGTCTCAGGGATATACATTTTCCTTCTGTACCCTTTCAACCCTAAAAAAGTTTGCAGATCTACCCCCAAATCAGTGAGCAAAAGCTCAAAAGCAAATCCTTTCCCTTATCTCTCTGCAGAACAGATAGGCCAAGGCTTCTACTCCAGACTTTTTCTGCTGCGCAGAAAAGAGGGCACCTGGCACCTCATCTTCAATCTATCAATTTTAAACACCTTCCTGGAGATCCCAAAATTCAAAATGCTCACCCTCCAGCAGCTGTTACCCATGCTTTCCAAGGATGCTTGGCTAGCCACCCTAGATCACGCTGATGAAGCATTGTTATGGTGAAAGTGTTTAGTCGTTGGGATTCTGTGCTGTGTCCTGTTAAACCAGTGTTTCCATGTATAAGTTTGGATTTTTTATTTTCGATCTGAAAGAGGTCTACCTCTACATTCCTGTCAGGGAATCATGCAGGAAATATCTCCACTTCAGGGCAGGATCTCAACACTTTCAGTTCTCTATGCTTCCCTTTTGCTTATCTACTGACCAGAGTTTTTACAACATGTCTGGCTCCGCCCATTGCATTTTGCAGAAAAGAAATATTCAAATTTACCCATACTTAGACGGCTGCCTTATTCAGGCAGACAGCCAGGAAAAGCTGCTCAAGCACCTGGCCTTTGTAAAGACACTACTAACCTACCTAGGATACACAATCAACGAAAATAAATCCAAACACGTGCCCACCCAAAGGATAATCTTCCTGGGAGCAAGTCTGGACACAGCATCCCAGGTGGCATTCCTTACACCACAGAAACAAATTTTCATGACAACCTACTTCTCTCAACTAGCCACCAGGTCCCAGCTGTCTGCAAGAAAGATCCTACAAGCTCTGGGGTTCATGGCATCTTGCATACTACTCATTCCATATGCCAGACTGCACATGATGAAACTTGAATGATACCTAAAGGGCTTTTGGTGTCAACACTCTCAAGACCTGGAAACTCTTCTACCTATAATTCCTTGCCACAGAAAGGAATTTCTTTGGTGGGCAACAGCATGCACCTACAACAAGGGACTGCCTTTCTCCCCTGCCGCCCAAACCCTCACCACAGACACATCAGACTACGCTTGGGGTGCACACCTGGACGGCAGGTAAATACAGGGCCACTGGAGTCCTCAGGAAATCCCCCTGCGCATCAGTCAAAAATAGATGATGGCCGTGCAGCACGCCTTGATAGCTTTCAAACCCCTTCTCTCTCCTGAGGTTCTCTTGATCAAAACGGACACCACCATTGTGATGTGATAGGTAAACAAGCAGGGAGGGACTCGCTCCTATCCTCTATGCAGGCTAGCCATGACCCTTTGGCTCAGAGCCTTTAACATGCAGCTACACCTGTTAACACAATTCCTACCAGGCTCTCTCAACTCTCTGGCAGACCAGCTAAGCAGAAACCTTCTGGACCCACACGAGTGGCAACTCAACAGAAGTACCTTCACCCTAATAACTCAGAAATGGGGAACCCCGAAGGTCGCCCTCTTTGTCTCCCACACCAACCATCAGCTCAGAAAATTATGCACTAGGGAGCATCAGTGCATGGCTTGGAAAGTGGATGGCCTGTCCTTCCCATGTGTCATTCTAGTCCTGTCCTCCCCTACCCTCATCCCCAGGGTACTGCTCAAAATACGGGAAGAAAAAACAAGGACCATTCTTATATGTTCAGACTGGCCCCGACAACACTGGTACCCCTTGCTGTGCAGCCTGTCCTCGCTGCCACCATGGCATCTTCCTCAGATTCCAAACCTCCTGACCCAGAGGGAAGGGGAATTCATACATCCCAATATGCAGACACTCAGTCTGGCAGATTGGTTTGGGATTAGGGAATAAGCCAATCTGCCATTCTAAGTAAACAGGTTCTGGATGTTATCCGTGAGGCCATAAGTCCTAGAACCATAAAGTCTTATGCAGATAAATGGAAAAGGTTCTGCACCTGGATCCAGGCTAAGGGAGCCAAAACGGCACAGCCCTCCATCCCTCTCATCCTGGATTACTTAGCTGGCCTACTGTACAGTGGCCTCTCTTTCTTCTCTATAAAAATTCATGGCTCTGTTATTTCTGCTCATTTTCCCACTGAGCAGCCCCTTTTCACACACCCTTTGATCAAACAGTTCCTCAGAGGGGCTAGCAACTTGAGGCCCCCCAGAAGGGCATCAATGCCAGCTTGGGACTTTGTCTTGGAAAAGCTCACCCTGCCCCCTTTCAAACCAGATTCTTCTGCAGAGCTAAAATTTCTCTCCTAAAGGACAGCTTTCCATCTTCCCATCACTTCAGCTAGAAGAATCTCTGAGCTGTAAGCACTCATGGCTGTGGGAATCCTTCATCGTCTTCTATGCAGAAAAGGTATCCCTCAGAACTAACCCATCCTTCATACCCAAGGTGGTGTCCAGTGTGGCTCTCAATCAATCCATTCATCTGGCCACCTTCTTTCCTAATCCCCAGAACAAGGGGGGAAGGATTCTTCACTCTCTAGGTGTGCACAGACAGCTCAGATTCCATCTGGACAGGACTAAATCCTTCAGAAAGTCTGATCAATTGCTGGTTAGCTTTGCTACAGGGGCAGAAGGCAAAGTCATCTTCAAGCAAGCAATTTCCAAATGAATAGCACACAGCATGCATTTCTGTTACAAACAACATTGAAGGCCTCCCCCCAAGGGGGTCAGGACACACTCCAGAGCAGCCTCCACCTCTGCATCTTTCCTAAGAGGAGTCCCCACCAGGGACATCCTTGAGGCTGCCACCTGGACATCTGTTCGCACTTTTACCAAGCATTACCACCTGCCTCTCTTTTCCAAATCCAGGGCAGGATTTGCCTCTGCAGTCTTGCAGGGCATCCTAGCCAGCGTCTAGTTTCCTTGACTGCCTCCACCCATTTCCTCAGCTTTGGGAATCTACCCAAATGTGATGACTGCAACAGTGAAACACAAAGAATATAGTACAGTTGTGTACACTTACCGTAAATGTAGATGTTCGAGTGTATTCACTGTTGCAGTCCTGGTTTCCCTCCATCCATTCCCCTATATTCTTCTTTCCTTACAAGGGACATACTGGTATTTATTTTCCACTGGTGGGGTTCTTCCACCACAACCTGGCCTCCTACTTTGGGGACTCTTGACAGGTTAGGGCAAGAAAAACTGATGTAATGGCATCAGTTGCCTTAATTTATACCACGGACGACTTGATGTCAGTCCTCAAGCGACAGCAACTGATGCAGAAATACCAAGCCTCTGGTATTCGGCCTGGCCGAGGGCTACCTTGGCAGGGATAACCCAAATGTGATGACTGCAACAGTGTGAATACACTCTAACATCTACATTTATGGTAAGTGTACACAACTGTGCTTTGTCTACTTCGATTCCCATCATTGCCTCTCGCTTTTCTTCTGTGAATGTACAGATTTTTCAAATCCATTTGACAAATGTTTTCATAAGTAACTAACCACGGGTGGTGGGGGGATTATAAGTGGAACTGTTACTATACCTGTTGTTCCCACTTTTGTACATACTATCCTGATGTAGCAAAAAATTCAGTTTTAAATTACAATTTCAAATCTTTGACGGTATTAGTAAAATTAGACAGCTTAGTGGGAAACAAATGTCATGCCTCTTTGGCTAATAAATTAACCACATTGTTATCAATGCATACTTCAGAAAAATTATGCACTAAAAAGTTTTTTTCTTTGTTTAAAACTATTGCACATTTGTTAGTCACAATGTTTTCTTCCACACTCAGGACATCATCATGCTGTTGGATCATTACACCAAGTTCATAAGTCTAATTAATAGCCGAAGCCAATGGTTCATTTTGAAAAAGCAAGTTCATGTTCTCCAGTTCTTGTTCTTGGGCCTCGCTTCTTGAAACCCTGCCTACTTTTGTTGCTTATTATCAGAATTATTCCTATACGTGGTAATCCTTGTAAACAAAACCTGCTTGTTCTCTGTTGATATTGTCAGTGGTAGCCCCATTACGTGCATCATAAATACTTGATGCACCATTCCTATTATTACACGTCTCTATATTGAGATCCAGGAGGTTTTAGATATGCAGACCCATTGACATAGTCATTTAAATATCTGGAAATTTTATTCATTTTTCCAGCTTTTAGCTTTTTTTAATGTTGGTCAATATTGTTATAAATGTGCAAATGTTCATATTTCATTCGCTCATAAGTTGCATCTTCTCCTGTTGCCCTATCCAAACCAGATAATTCCTTAAAGAGCTTCAATGTCTTTATCATTTGTATTTAATTAATAGTTCCAAGAGTTGTGTTCCAAATTTGTCAAACATTTTTAATAAGTATATATGAAAGGCCGAGTAGTTAACCAGCCCAGCTGGAAAAACGCCATAAGCGCAAACCTTTGGGAATGATTTTAAGTTTAATACGTTCCCTAAGGTAGGCATTTTCAAGAAGTCATTTTTTATATTTCATTAGTTTACTGTCAGTAATTTAACTTACCATCTATAGTTGGTACGGTTAATCTCCGACCAGGGGTAAATGTGAAGTTGGCTCCCAACCAGTCGTTCAATCTAGGAACTACTTTCCTTACTCCATGAGTGCCGCCATCTCCACTCTCCTGGTTGAGTATGTCTGCTCCTGTAGGCCCATTAACTTCCAAATTAAACTGTACTGCTCCTCTGGTTGGTGTAACTGGGAAAAGTTTGTAGTATTGGAACTATCCCTGCCTCCAAGACATTGTGGTGTTAAATGAAAGTCTGTAGTGACATTTCCTTTGTTGAAATTGGGTGCCAAGTTTGAATTGACTTCCACTGGAGCGCCAATTCGCTAATATAAATAGTCCATCCTTTGAGTAAGCTGCATAATTAGAGCAGTTAAATTGCCAATACTTTTATCTGATGTTCTCGTGTTTCACTGTTGCAGTTATTACATTTGTGTTTGTCTGCCTGCAGGTAGCCCTCAGCCGGCCCGAATACCAGAGTCGTGGATTCATGCGTCGGATGCCGTCTCTTCTTACATGACGTCAGGTCATCTGGTATAAAACATGCAGCAGACGCCATTACACCAGTCTTTCTTGCTGTGCCCGAAGCAGAATTTCACAAGTGCCAGTCGTCCAACTCCTGAAATTTTTGTTTTTGAGTTTCAGAACCGAAGTCTTCAAAAAAAGATAAGTACCCCATTGGGGATCTTTTTTCTTGCTCCAACCGATGTCAGTAAAAGTTAACAATTGTCTTACCTGTGGAAAGCAAATACCTCAAAGATTTTCATTCATATTGCATTCCCTGCTTAGGACCAGATCACGATGTCCCTCGCTGTCGGTTTTGTGCTTTGTTCAACCCCCGAACTATTCATCGTCGGGCTATCATTGCAGCAAATTTTTTTGATACTCTATATCTGTATTCCAAAATGGCTTCATTAAGCCATCCGACTACCGATCTTCCAAAAAAAACATAAGGATATAGACAGAGACAGACCGCATAGGTCCAAAACTGCCAACAACGCTTCCATTAAGCTACTCGCCAGTCCGCCGGTACTCAGTGAGGTGCTTTCGCAGCTCCTGATACCCGCTACTTCAGATTCGCAGGCCTCTACTGAGACCCATTCGGAGTCCAGTATGCCACGAGATGCTTCTTCGACTATGGCACCTGCGGATGTCTCTACCTTGGATGGGTCCAGAGCAGCTGTGCAGGCACCGGCTTCTGAGGGTGTATTCAGGCCTACAGACTTGCAATTTAAAGCAATGCCATCTTCCTCATCCAGGCCTAAAACTCACACCATGCCTAGAAAACTGACGTCCAAACCGTATGCTCAAGCCCATATGTCTAAAAAACAAATGCTTAGAATGGCTGAAGACCATATTACCTTAATTAGGGGAAGCCAGCCTTCCTCCTCTAAGAGACTTAGAACTGATTTTCCTTCTTATTGTTCTGATCAGGAATCTATTTCTGTTCCTTCTGATTACCAGGATTTGCCCTTATCTACCTATGAGAATTCTGATGCAGACAATTCCATTCCCTCTGCTTCCCCTCCAGAAGATTTTTATTTTGGTGAAACCTTGCACACTCTTAAGGAGCATTTCCGCTGGGAAAGCCAGGATTACTCTGACTCCAAAAAGAGGCTTCGGGAATTCTTATTCTTTCCTCAACACAGGCCTTTAGCTATCCCTCCTGTTCTGGATGTTGTAGGTGACGCTTTCTTGGAATCTAGCCTTTCCCCAGACACTTTACCTCCAGCTCCCAGAAAACCTGACCGGTATTACAGAGTACCTGACTCTCACAAGTTCCTCTTCAAGAATTCTGCTGCGGATCCAGAGACCATTTCCCAAGGACCAAAAGACGTTAAGGCTACTACTGCCAAAAATCCTACCTCTTCTGATAGAGATTCTAGAGCCTTGGACAGATGGGGTAAGAAGGTATACACTTTTGCTACTTTGGCCATTAGGGCTTTAAATTGCCAATTTTCATATGTTAAAGTACCATCAACATATTATGGGACTACTTAAACAGAAAATGATGTTGATTCCTGAATGTGCTGAACACAAAGAATTACAGGATTTAATGCATTCTGCAGAACAAGTTGGTAAACATACTTTGTAATGTGGTTTTGAATTCTTTAGAAGCATCTTACAGGGCTGCTGTCACTGGGTCTGTACTTAGAAGGCATGCTTGGCTTAAGGAGCAAAACTTGCCAGATCATGTTAAAGCTAAATTACTGGATGCTCCCTTAAACCAAGACTGCCTGTTTGGCAGCAAAGCAGAAGTCATCCTCAAAAGGATGGAGGAAAAAGCTAATTCTATGCAAACTTTTAAAGATTTCCTACAAGTATAGCCTCCCAGATTTAGTAGGCTTTGGCCTTCTAAGAAATGGTCCTTTCCAGTCTCTTCCAGGCCTTCTCAGTCAAAACCCAGGAACAGCAGACCACCTAGGTTACAGTCTCAGGCTACGCACAGGCCTAAGCAGTGGGGGGGGGGGCTCCCACTTTCAAAGCAGGGAGTAGTAAGCCACCCCCCCTATGGAAAAATGGCACAATGACTTAACCTTAAACCTTCCAAGCCCTGCTCAACTGCTTGCTCCCTTAGGAGAAAAGCTCGCCCTGCATACAAAAAACTGGGAACTCATTACCCAGGACAAATGAGTTTTGAATATAGTTTCCCAAGGATACAAATTCCACTTCCACACCCTACTAACCCCAAACGGTTGGCCAGACCTACCCCCAAATCAGTAGGCGGAGGCCCAACAGCAGGTTCTCTCTCTTCTAAGTATCAGGGCTATTCAACCTGTCCCACAAGAACAAAGGGGACAAGGTTTGTATTCAAGACTTTTCCTGGTACCCAGAAAAGACAGCTCCTGGCATCCTATTCTGGACCTCTCTATTCTAAACACCTTTCTGGTAATCCCAAAATTCAAAATGCTAACACTTCAACAGCTGCTTCCTATGCTAGGCAAAGATGCCTGGTTGGCAACCTTAGACTTAAAGGAAGCTTACCTGCACATCCCAATAAGGGAATCTTGCAGGAAATACCTATGCTTCAGGGCAGGCTCCATGCACTTCAGTTCTCTGCACTTCCCTTTGGCTTATCTATTGCACCCAGGGTATTTATTTACAAAGTGTCTAGCTCCAGCCATTGCATTGTGCAGGCAGATAAATATTCATATATACCCATACTTGGACAAATCCGCGGTGGAGGTGCTGTGGTAGCATTGTCGCCTCACAGTAAGACGCTGTCCAGTTCGATTCTCAGGTAGAGCGTCTTCTGCGTGGAGACCTGCGTAAACGGGCGTCCCTTCGTTGAAGGTTGTGCATCAGGGCTGGCAACTTGGCATGTAAAAATTAGCTACCAATCATTAGCGGACCGGAGTTCCGCTGTGGCAACCCCTAACCGGGAAAAGCCGAAAGACACAATAACAACCCATACTTGTATGATTATCTGATTCAGGCAGAAAGCCAGGACTTGCTATTAAAACAATTGACATTTGTAAAGAAACTTTTAAGCTCACTGGGGTACACCATAAACAAAAAGAAATCTCACCTAGTACCCTGCCAACAGATTGTATTCCTGGGAGTAAGCTTGAACACAACTTCCCAGATGGCTTTCTTCACTTCAGAGAAAGAAGCCTACTTCAAACTATTGGCCACAAAGACCCAGCTATCTTCAAGGAAAATTCTGCAAGCCCTGGGATTCATGGCCTCTTGCATTTTACTAATTCCGTATGCAGGACTGCATATGAGGAAGCCGCAATGGTATCTAAAAAGTCTATGGTGTCAACATTCTCAGGACCTGGAATCAATGATTCCCATCATTCCTTGTATAAAGACAGAGTTCCTTTGGTGTGCTACCACAACAAGAGGCTCCCTTTCACTCTACCTCCTGCCGCCCAAACCCTAACAGGTGCATCAGACTATGCATGGGGGGCTCACTTGGCAGGGCAGTGCATTCAGGGCAAATGGAACCCAAGACAGATGCACCTGCATATCAACCAAAAAGAAATGTTAGCTCTACAGAATTCCCTGACAGCCTTCAAAGACTGCATTTTTCCAGGACAACTGTTGGTAAAGACAGACAACACCACAGTTGTGGTACATAAGCAGGGGGGAACCCACTTGTACCCTCTCTGCAGACTAGCCATGGCTCTGTGGAACACAGCCTTGAGCTACCAAGTGCACCTACAAGCTCAATTCCTGCCAGGCAAGCTAAATTCACTGTCAGACGACCTAAGCAGAAATCTCATGGACCCACACGAATGTTCACAGGGTTCAGGCACCTAGGCAGTGAGATATTTCCATGTGGTACATTTAACTGGGGACACATAGCTGAAGTGATCGTCAGCTGCAGGGAAATATGTCTGTTTGCAAATTCCATGTGGGCATAGAGAAGCACATACTGCCATGCTCACTGCTTTAATAACCAAATGCATGAAGGCAGAAGTAGTAATGAGTGATGTTCTTCGTGTTTCACTGTTGTAGTCATCACATTTGGGTTATCCCTGCCAGGGTAGCCCTCGGCTGGCCTGAATACCAGAGGCTTAGTATTTCTGCATCAGTTGCTGTCACTTCAGAATTGACATCAGGTCATCAGTAGTGTAAAGTAAGGCGGCCGATACCATTACATCAATCTTTCTTGCCGTGGAGCCCGAAGCAGAAGCAGTTTGCACGAGTGCCGGTCAGCCACTACCTGAGTTTCATCTACCGAATTGAAGAAGTCTTTGAAAGGTAAGTACCCCATTGGGGATCCTTTTTTCTTGCTCTAGCCGATGTCAGAAAAAGTTAATTGTCTTGCCTGTGGAAAGCAAATACTACACCAAGATTTTCATTCTTACTGCGTCACTTATTTAGGCCCAGACCATGACGTTCCCCATTGTTGCTTCTTTGATTTGTTGAACGCCAGAGCTATCCATCGTCAGGCCCTTATTGTAGCTAGACATTTTTGCTTAGTCTTTGAATTCCAATATGGCTCCTTATGGCATCCTACAGCAGATCTTCCGAAAAAACTTAGACAGAGACCAGACCACACAGGTCCAAACCTACTGACGACGCTTCCGTTAGGCTATTCATCAGTTCTCCGGTCCTTAGTGAGAGGCTTTTGGAACTCATGATGCCCGCTTCTCTGGATTCACAGGCTGCTACTGAGACCCTTTCGGAGTCCGATATGCCGTAAAACTCTTCTTCGACTAAGGATCCTGCGGTCATCTCTACCTTGGATGGGTCTGGAGCAGCTGAGCAGGCACAGGCGGCCGAGGAATTCCTTCACACTACCGATTCTCTACACATACCGACGTCTTCTTTCACGACTACTCGTCTTTCGAAAACGACAGATTTTCTTAGGCCCAAGGTATGAATCACACCCAAGAAACCGATGTCTCAATCTCAGGCACCTGCTTCCTTGCCTCATTCTCAAATGCTTAAAATGGCGGAAGACCTTATCATGCTGATCAGGGGAAGCCAAGCTACCCCCTCCAAAAGGAAAAGAGATCTGTTGTCTGAACAAGAGTCAGACTTAGAGAAAGCATATGACAGGGTGCCTAGAGAGGAGTTGTGGTATTGTATGAGGAAGTCAGGAGTGTCCGATAAGTATGTAAGAGTGGTACAGGATATGTACGAAGGTAGTGTGACAGAGGTGAGGTCCGTGGTGGGAGTGTTGGGTGCATTTAAGGTGGAGGTGGGATTACATCAAGGATCAGCTCTGAGCCCTTTCTTATTTGCCATGGTGACGGACAGGTTGACAGACGAGATTAGACAGGAGTCCCCGTGGACTGTGATGTTTCCAGATGACATTGTGATCTGTAGTGAGAGTAGGGAACAGGTGGAGGAGACCCTGGAGAGATGGAGATATGCTCTAGAGAGAAGAGGAATGAAGGTCAGCAGGACTAAGACAGAATGTATGTGTGTGAATAAGGGGGAGGATAGAGGAATGGTGAGGATGCAAGGAGTGTAGCGGTGGTGAAGGTGGATGAGTTTAAATACTTGGGGTCAATAGTTCAGAGTAATGGTGAGTGTGGAAGAGAGGTGAAGGAGAGTACAGGCAGGATGGAGTGGGTGGAAAAGTGTGTCAGGAGTGAATTGTGACAGACGAGTACCAGTAAGAGTGAAAGGGAAGGTCGACAAGAGGGCGTGAGACCAGCTATGTTTTATGGGTTGGAGACAGTGGCATTGACAAAAAGGCAGGAGTTAGAGCTGAATGTGGCAGAGTCAAAGATCTTAAGATTTGCACTGGGTGTGAGAGGGGTGGTCAGGATTAGGAATAAGTATATTAGAGGGTCAGCCCAGGTTGGAAGGTTTGGAGACAAAGTCAGAGAGGCAAGATTTTGTTGGTTTGGACATGTGCTGAGGAGGGATGCTGAGTATATTGGGAAAAAGATGCTAAGGATGAACCTACCAGGTAATAGGAAAAGAGGAAGGCCTAAGATAAGGTTTATGGATGTGGTGAGAGAGGACATGGAGGTGGTTTGTGTGACAGAGCAAGATGCAGAGGACAGGAAGAAATGGAAACAGATGATCTGCTCTGGCGACCCCTAATGGGAACAGCGAAAAGAAGATGTCTGAACAAGTGTCAGATGACTCTGATGCATCTGAATATGAAGACATACAACCCCTCTGTACTTATGAGGATTCTGATGCAGAAGATTCCATTCCTTCAGCCTCTGCCCCAGAGGATTTTTCCTTTGGAGAAACCCTTCATACCTTAAGGGAGCATTTCCAATGGGAGAGTCAAGACTACCCTCAGTCTAAAAAAAAGACTCTGGGAATTCTTAGATCTACCACAGCACAGATCCTTGGCCATCCCTCCAGTCCTGGATGACATCGAGGATGTTTTCCTGGAATCCAGCTTGATTCCTGACAACCCTCCCTCCTGCACCCAGAAAACCGGACAGGTAATATAGAGTCCCTGACTCACACATTTCTTTTTAAAAATCCTACTGCTGACCCTGAGGTAATTTCTCAAGGGCCTAAAGGGATTAAAGCAACCTCTGCTAAGAATCCCACCCCCTCAGACAGGGATTCCCAAGCACTAGACATATGAGGTAAAAAAATATATACACCTCAGCTACTCTTGCTATCAGGGCACTAAACTGTCAGTTCAATTTGCTAAGATTTCAGCAACATACCATGGAACTCCTCAAACAAAAATGTTTTACTTTCCTGCTTGGGCAGAATCTAAAGAATTACAAGAGTTATGGAACATATTATCATGGAACTTGTAAACAAAGACATTGGCGACCTTCAAACACTGGACTCCACCCAGTTTGGGTTCGTGAAGGGCAGATCTGGTCTCCTGAGCCTAATTGACCTCTTCAAATCAGTCTCCAGAGCCGTGGATGAGGGCAAGGCAGTTCACACAGCCTATCTGGACCTTGCCAAGGCCTTTGACACCATCCCCCACTCTGGAATCATAGATGAACTTAATAAGCTGGGCATTAATCCCTACGTCACTCGATGGGTTGCCAACTGGCTTACTGACAGAACCCACACTGTAAAAGTAGCTGACTCTAAGTCCAACTCCAGACAAGTGATAAGTGGAGTACCTCAGGGTTCAGTCCTGGAACCTCTCTTGTTTGGCATCTACTTCTCTGAAGTACAGGCCAACACTAAGGGACTGTGGCTAACAAAGTTCGCAGATGACTGCAAACTGGGAGCCATTATTGAATCCCCAAATTATGTGGATACTGTACAAAAGGGCCTTACAGAAATAGATGCTTGGTGCCAGAGCCATGAGCTTAAGCTCAATGCCAAGAAATGTATAGTTATCCCTTTGGGAAAAAAACATGTACCTGTGAATTACCACATAGCTGGCAGTGCACTAAACACCAAAAGTGTGATAAGGGACTTGGGGACACAGGTGGACAGTGGTCTCACCTTCAATAACCACATCACAACAGTCAGGAAATCCTTTTATGTGGCACACCTCATCACTAAGGGCTTTTCATCCAGAAAAAAGGAGGTCATTGTCCCACTGTACTCATCTCTCATTAGGCCCATTATAGAGAACAACGCTCCAATTGTTATGTACCTCTCAAGGCATCTGCAACAACTGGAAAGGCCGCAGAAATGCCTCACTAAAAGAATCACAGGCCTAAAGCCTATGCTGACTGCCTTAAAAAAACTCCAGCTATAATCTGTCGCATATCGTCTACTCCGAGGCGATCTCTGCTTAACATACAAGGCCATGTCAAACCCAGAGCTGTTGGACATACTACACTTAAAGAAATCCCAATCTCTCAGAGCAACATGCTCCAGGGATCTAAACCTTGTCATCACAATAAACAAAACATGCTGGAGGGATAGGTTCCTGACCCAGAGACTCCCCAGACTCTGGAATAGATTGCCCATACATGTCAAGCAGAGCACCTCTTTGGCCCTCTTCAAAAGGAACCTTTATGATTGGATGGGAGAAAGGAAATTCACCCCAGGGATAGTGTCAGTCGCCCTGCTAGACAGGGGTCCAGGGAAGTAAAATAGTGTGAAGAAATAGCCAGGAATTGTTATGGCTAGGCTTGTATAGGCCTGAGTGCCGATAGCCTAGTACCAGCCTATGAGTTAATGCATTCTTTAAGTCAAGTAAGTAAACATGCCTTGCACTATGGTTTTGATGCCCTAGAAGCTTCTTGCAGTGCAGCAGTCACTGGATCTGTCACTAAAAGGCATGCATGGCTTAAGGAAAAGCCCCTGCCAAACCATGTCATATCTAAATTGTTGGATGCTCCCTTGCACAAAGACCAGTTATCTGGCACTAAGGCAGAAGGGGTCTTAAAAAAGACAGAAGAAAAAGCAAAATCTGTGCAAACAGTTAAGGATTTCTTACAGGTCCAGCCACCCAGGTTCAGCAGGTCCTGTCCCACCAAACACTGGTCCTTTCCTGCTCCCACTAAGCCGGTCCAGCCCAAGCCCTGTGGAACCAGACTCCCCCAGACAGCAGCCACAGGTAATGCAGAGGTCTAAGCAGTAGACTACCTCCACTTCAAAACCAGGGACTTCTAAGCCACCCCCTTATGGTAAGAAGTCAGTGACTCACCTCCTCCACCCCCTCCCTCTGCCCACCTTCACTTACCCTAGGAGGAAAACTCTCCTTTCATGCAAGCACGTGGGCCACCATTACCAATGACCACTGGGTTCTGAACATAGTAGGTTAAGTTGTCCAATCTTGCCTTCTTTCTTGCTGAATGGGTTTGGAGCCGATCCTCTGCTCTGACTCGGCCACTTACTATAGCTCGAGAGCTCTTTACTGGCTCGAGACTACACCTTATCCCAGATTGCCCAGCGTCAGCTCCTCAGATCTCGTTTGCCGCTTTAGCTCCGAGGTTGCAATCAATACTGACTCAGGTTTAGTATAATTCTTTTCTCTATTAAACTCAAATATTGTGCTGAAAATTTGATGCATATTTTCTCTCTTGTAGTAGTTTTTAAGTTTCTTTTATTGTAAACCCGTTATCTCGTCCTTGCAGTGTTTTCTTTGCTGTGTTGGCTGTCGCCCCTTAGTCACTAGACCTTCTGTTAATCCCTGAACTTGTTTAACTTAGAGAGTCGCCCCCCCCCCAAGGACAGCCATTTAAGTTAGAGGCTCTCCTTTAAGGTCTTCATTAATTTTTAGTTTACTATTGTAGTTTGTCTTTTTGGTAAAATGTCTAAGGATGTTAAAACCTCTGGTTTTAAAAAGTGTGACTCATGCTGTCAGAAGATGTCTCTGACAGATGGGCACACTAGTGTTTATTGCTTGGTGGCTGTGCACCTGTGTTGTTTGTCATGTCTTTAGTCACAGGGTCCTGCAGGAGCGGAAAAACAAGCTTATCCTCCGTGGATTGTTAAAACAGGATTCTCCAGCTAAAGCATCTCATCCAGTGAAACCTTTGATTCCAGTCAAGCCGTCGGCTCCATGTTCGGAACCGACCTGTGAGCTTGACAAACCAAGTGCGTCTGGCACCAACAAGACTACCCTTCTGTCGGCTCCAACCTTTACTTCGGAGGTGTCTCAGAGCCATAAACGAGCTAGGTCTCCTTCATTGGAGCTGATTTGCTTGGTGCCACAGTCATCCTTACTTCAAAGCAATTCCAGTCATAGCTCATCTTCCCACTCCTCTTGATCCTCAAGGCTATCGTTTCAGGATGTGGAGAGTGGTCAGTAGTTTGCTGAAGTCACAGGCCCTTGCTAAAATGCTTTCGTGCCCGCCTCAACAGGCTTCGGCTCCATCCGCTTTAATTTCGATTCCTCCTCCGACTATGCTTAGTTCGGAGCAGGAGTCCATGAACGCTCCGATAGTGGTTCCTTCGGCTCCGATGACATCCTCTTCGGCTCCGACGTTGGCTGTCATTACCTCTGCTCTTCCTCCCATCGAGGTATCTGAGTGCCGAAGCACTCTCATCTGCTCCAGACCCTTGTCTGACCCTGCTCTCCCTCTCAGAGCTTCAGCTCAGTTGAGCTTGGCTCCCTCAGCGGCCTCTGAGCAGTCATGCTTGGCACAGTGTGGGATTCCTGTCTCTTCGGAGCTGGTGCCCTCCTTGTGTCGAGACCATGACGCCATCGAGGTCAAACAGGGAGAGTGCTGTCCCCACAGACGGCTCCACTATCGGTTCCATCAGCTGCGTCCCCCTCCTTGCCTGTGACAACCTCTGCTCCTCCTCCAGCCCCAAAGCGTAGGGAAGCTATGCCCCAGGACACCCCATTGGGTGAACCCTCTTCTGAAACCTCTGCAGAGCATTCTGAGCAGGCTTTCCAGAAGAAAAAGTGCAAGAGGAAGCACCAGGACTCCCCTGAGTCTGTCACCTCAGATACAGAACTGAATGAATCAGAGGGGTCCCCAAGGTCCCCCTCTGAAGAGGTTTCCTTTTTGGACAGCCTTGAGATTCTCAGGCAGAGGTGTAGCTGGACTTCCTAGCCCCCTCCAAGGACGAGTCTGCATACCTGTATGCATTTGTCTCCCGACCTTCCATCTCCTGGGTGTCTCCGCCTTTTTGATCCACTCATGTCTGTAGTGTCTCGATGGGCTTGGTCAGCTCCAGATTCCATGGAACATGTCCCGAGGAGACCCAGTAAATTCATCACAGATCTCCAAGACAAACGATTCTTAACTAAAGGTGTCCCAGTTGATGCCATGGTGGTAGTAGCAGCCACAAAGAGAGAGTTAGCTGAAACCTCCTCATCTGTCCATCCACCGAATAAAGACTCTTGTACGATGGACAGATATGGGAAGTGGATGTTTTCATCAATGACCTTTCCCTTAGGTCCCTGAACTATCTTTCCCATTTTACTAGGCTTCAGAGGGATCTCCTAAAAGAGCTTGGAGATACCTTACAAGATCCCACAGGTGAGGGAGCTTCAGCTAAGTGTAGCTACCCAGCTGGCGACTCTTAATTCAGTAGTCAACTCCTCCATGAGGCTTATTTCATACGCAGTCAATGGAGTGAGTAGAGCTGCAGGAGCAGGAATGGCTGTTAGACATTCTTGGCTATGGCTGAGTCAGTTTGCGGAACCTTTCAGAGCGTCCTTCATCAATACCCCCTTTGATGGCTTCTCTCTCGTTGGGCCTCAGTTGAAAGACACGCTTACCAGGTGCCAGCAGGAAGGCAAGATGCTCTCTGATCTCTGAGTCCGTTTTTCCCCTCCTACCAGACCATACCCAAAGGGTCAGAAGGGTGGAAAGGTGGTTTCAAAAATTCCAGGGACCTTTGCCTGATGTACGTGGTGAATTTTCCTCCAGGGGCAGAGGGGGAACTAATAACAATGGCAAACGCCGCCCTCGTGGCAGAGGGGGTCCGCAATATCAGGGTGATAGAGATGCGTTCTCTTCCAACACTATCAGCATCCCCGAAGGGATGACCGACTGCTCAACTCTGGAGGCAGTCGGGGGAAGGCTTTCATTGTACCCAGTCGCCTGGCAAAAGATTACAGAAGACAAATGGGAACTAGCCATTACATCCGAAGGTTACAAGATTCCATTTCATCAACCCCCTTTTGTTTAAAAAAAAATCCATCCCAGATGTTCCACCCAATCTAAGGGATCAGACAGTCACAGAAGTTTCAAGACTGCTAGAAAAAACAGCCATCCAGGAACTACCCGCAGACCAAGAAGGATCCGGAACTTACTCAAGATTCTTTTTAGTGCCCAAAAAGACTGGAAATCAATTCTGGATCTCAGCAGGTTAAACAAATCTTTACAAAAAGAAAAGTTCCGGATGGCAACAGTGCAGTCCATTCTCCCCTTTTTGGGTTGGGACAATTGGATGTACTCCATAGATCTTCGTGATGCTTACTATCATATAAAAATGGGCAGATGGTCCAGGAGATTTCTACGCTTCCAGCTAGGGACCAGTCATTACCAATTCAGAGCTCTGCCCTTTGGTCTCACCACAGACCCCAGGGTATTCACCAAATGCATGACAGTAGGCACGCTTCACCTGAGACATCTAGGATTCCAGGTGTTTCCTTATCTGGACGACTGGCTCCTCACAGCTACTACCAGGCAACAACTTATAGAGGCACGAGATTATACCATCACATCCTGTACTCAACTAGGCATCACAATAAACTTCGAAAAATCTGCCTTGTTGCCCTGTCAATCTATTACTTACTTGTAAAATTGCCTCAGGAAAGAGTTTCCATTATTCAAAAACAGGTGTCACTTCTCCTGAGGAGCAAAAGAATTCAAGTCAAATATGTTCTTCAAGCTCTAGGGTCCATGGCAGCAGCCATTCATCTAGTTCCCTTAGCATGCTTTCGCATGAGAATCCTTCAGTGGCTTCTTTTCACTCAATGGTCCTTCCAGGAATTACCCATGTCTCACATGATGCTAATTATGGAATCTTGAAAAAGACACCTTTCTTGGTGGATGGTCTCCCCACTAGTTACTCAGGGCAGACCTTTCATGGAACCCCATCTGGTATCCACAGTGACCATGGCGCTTCCCTGATAGGATGGGGTGGGCATTATCTAGGGAAGACAGTCCAAGGCACTTGGTAACTTCACGTGTACCACTTGCACATCAACATCCTGGAGATGAGAGCGGTGCTCCTAGCGTTGCAAGCTCTTCAAGACTCTCTCCCTGCTAGGACTATTGCAGTACAGATGGACCAGGTCTTACCCCTTGTGCTGAAAGGCCCTCAGACTGTGGTAATGGGCGATTTCCTCCCAAAGTTTTCTGACAGCAATGCACATCTCTGGGAGATCCAACGTAATAGGGGACAGGCCCAGCAGGGCTATCCTCATGCCTCACGAGTGGTCTCTGAAACAGGAAATTGTCGATCTTATTTTCCGCAAATGGGGCCAGCCTTGCTGCGATTTGGCTGCCTCTCCCTTCAACAAGAAATGCAGCAGCTACTTTTCCCTTGTTCCTCCTCCAGGTCAGACACCCAGGGATGCTCTAGTTCATGATTGGCCTCAGGGACTCCTTTATGCATTTCCCCTCTTTCCCCTAATTCCAAAATTCATTCCAAAAGCAAAATCATTGAGTTGCAAAATGATCCTCATTGCCCCCTATTGGCCTCGACAGATTTGGTTTCCGTTCCTTCACCCCCATCTTCTAGCCCAGCCTTGGATTCTGGACCCAGTACCGGACCTCTTGATTCATCAATCAGGCGGGTTACACCAATCCATCCAATCTCTCAAGCTCACAGCTTGGTTACTTCCCTTCCAATCCTGGCCAGGCTCCCAAATGTTTCCCCGGCAGTGCGTGATGATATTGTTTCCTCCCATAAGACAAATACAAGGAAAAGTCTATGCTAGCAAATGGAAAAGATTCTTTTACTGGTCACACTCCAGGAATTTTAACCCTTTTACAGCTCCTGTACACGAGATTTTGGATTTCTTAGCAGAACTGTTTCATTCTGGTGCAGCGGCTGCTATCATCAGAGTACAACTAGCTGCCATTTCAAATTTTCATGTCTGGGTTTCTAACTGCAGCATAATGTCGCTCAAACTCTGTAAGGCCTTCCTGAGAGGTACATCTCTTTTTAAACCCCCCCATTGAAAGTGCCCCTTCCACCTTGGGATCTTAATTTGGATCTGGCCACCTTGATACTGCCACCCTTTGAACCAGCAGCATCATGCTCCTTGAAATTTCTCTTGGAAAACTCTTTTCTTAGTTGCTATTACTTCTGCCAGACATGTTTCAGAATTTCATGCACTCTGTTCGCCCTCCATACCTAGTTTTTCACAAAGACAGAGTTTCTCTGAGAACCAAACCCATCTTTTCTACCTGAAGTTTAAGAACACAATTTGAATCAGTCCATTGACCTTCCTGTTTTTTTACGTAATCATTCCAACAAGGCAGAATAAAGATTACACCAATTCGATGTGCATAGACAACTGCGTTTCTATCTCCATAGAACTAAAGAGATGAGAAAATTAGATCAGTTGTTCCTTTCATTGGCTAATGACAAATAAGGCCTTCCAGTTTCTAAAGTAACATTGTCAAAATGGTTATCAGACACCATAGCCCATACCTACCATTTGTGACAAAAACGTCTTCCAACAAAACCCAAAGGTCATTCAACCAGGTCAGTAGCTACTTTGGTAGTGTTTCAATCTAGATTGCCCATAGATTCAGTTTGTGCAGCAGCTACTTTGGCAGATCCGCATACATTCGTTTCTCATTGCAAAGTAGATGTGGTCTCCCGGGGCAGGGCTTCCTTTGGTTCCACGGATGTTCTTCATTCCACATTGCTGCAGTCCTAACCATTGGGTAGTCCGCTGTCCAGTCGGCCCGAATACCAAAGTATATGGCTGACGTCGGTCAAGGCGCATTAGACTGATGTCAGGACGTCAGGGTACTAATGCGCATGACCGACGTCATATCCTCAGTCTTTTTTGCCGCATGGTCCGATGCAGAAGCAGTTTTGCGAGTGCAGGTTGGCGTTCTGAAATTTTCTGAAGTCGGAGTTTCAGACCGAATCAAAGTTGGCTAAGTACCCGTTAGAACATTTTGGTTTTTTCTTGCCTCAGTATTTTACCGGATGTCAGAAAAAGTGAATAACTGTATTTCTTGTGGGAAGCAGATACCTCATAGGGATTACCATACTTTGTGTATACCTTGTTTAGGGCCTGAGCACGACGTTGTTGGATGCCGCTCTTGTGCTAGATTTAACAAACGCACTATTAAGAGAAGGTTAGACTGTGCCAGGTTAGTGTTTGGGAAGCGTTGTAATTATAAAATGCCGCCGGATGCTCCGGCGCTTCGTCAAAAGCGCAAGGACAAAGCAGCAAAGCCTAGGGTTGAAGAACCGGCAGTCCCGGACGTCGGTTCTTTAGAAGGCTTAGTGGAGCCAGAAGTTTTGCCAGGAGTTACTGGGGAGTCTCAGGCAGAGACTTTACTGTTACAGGATGTGCCCTCTCAGGAGGTAGGCCAGGCTGAGGGGGCTTCTCAGGTAACTGTTCTTCCCTCTCTTCCTAAGGTAGTTAGAGCCTCTCCTTCTGTTTCCAAGACTTCTTTGAGAGGTAGGCCAAGTTTAGCTTCAGTAGGGGCTTCTCCTAGCACTTCGGGTTCTGTGCCTAAGAAACATATGCTTAAAATGGCAGAGGATTTGATTACTATGATTAGACGTTCTATGCCCCCTCCTGATAAGAGGCCTAGGGTGGAGCCTGAGTTTGAGAGTTTTGAACAGTGTTCAGAGGCTTCTGAGTCTTCGGCTGAAGACTTGCAGGAGTTTCCTCATTATTCTGATTCTGATGTGGATGATTCCACTCCTTCAGCTTCCCCTCCTGAGGATTTTTCATTTTCAGAGACTCTGCATTCCATGAGGGAGCATTTTAAATGGGAAGGCCAAGATTTCTCTGATTCCAGGAAGAGGCTTAGGGAATTTTGTTTTACCCCAGCATAGGCCCTTAGCTATACCTCCTGTGTTGAATGTGGTGGAAGATGTTTTTGCAGAGGCTTCCTGAACCCTGATTCTTTGCCTCCTGCCCCTGTTAAACCTGATAGGTACTATAGGGTGCCTGAAGCTCATAAGTATCTTTTAAGAGTCCTAGGGCAGACCCAGAAATTGTTTCTCAGGGGCCTAAGGGTGTTAAGGCCTCGGTTGTTAAAAATCCTGTTCCCTCTGATAAAGAGGCAAGGGCTTTGGATAGATGGGGAAAGAAAGTGTATACTTCTTCCACTTTAGCCATGAGGGCATTGAATTGTCAGTTTCACATGCTAAAATATCAAAATTACCTCCTTTCACAATTGAAATCTAAGGTGGATGCTCTAGCGGAAGGTATTGAGTGTAAAGAGTTGCTGGATTTAGTTCATGTGTCTGAACAAGTGGGTAAGCATTCTTTGCAATGTGGTTTTGATGCTGTGCAGGCCTCCTCGAGGGTGGCTGCCACTGGTTCTGTTCTTCGCAGGCACGCTTGGTTGAGGGATCAGAATTTAGCTGAGCATGTTAAGACAAGGATTTTGGATGCTCCTTTACAGTCTGATGTGTTGTTTGGTTCGCCTGTGGAAGCAGTTTTAAAGAAAATGGAGGACAAGGCTAAATCTATGCAGACTGTTAAAGATTTTTTTGCAGGTGCAGCCTCCAAAGTTTAGCAGAAATTGGCCTACTAAGGGATGGACATATCCTGCTTATGATTCCCAGTCTAGGGGTAGGTCTAGACGTGGTAGGGGCAGAGCTCAAGGTTCTTTTAGGCCTAGAACAGGAGTTCTCCTTCTCAGACTTCTGGTGAGGGCAGGGGTCAGTCCTTTCGTAAACAGACCCAATGACCTGCCTTTTCAGCTGCCAGTTCATTCTCGTCTGGCAGCTCCTTTGGGAGGAAGACTGTCTCTTTTCAAAGAAAATTGGGATTTAATTACTCAAGACAGATGGGTTTTGGATATCATTCACCACGGTTACAGGTTTTATTTCCATACCTTGCCCCTTTCAAAGGCATGCCAGACGCTCCTCCTCCACAAAGGAAAGAGGCTCACAAGCAAATTTCTCTGCTACTCCAAATAGGGGCCATTCAGCCAGTCCCTATACCAGAAAGGGGCCTAGGATTTTATTCTCGCCTGTTCCTAGTACCAAAGAAGGGGAACACGTGGAGACCAATTTTGGATTTATCTATCCTCAACACTTATCTGGACATTCCCAAGTTCAAAATGTTGACGTTACAACAGCTTTTACCTCTGCTGGGCAAAGATCACTGGATGGTAACTTTAGATCTCAAGGAAGCTTACCTTCATGTGCCTATAAGACTAAGTTGCAGAAAGTATCTGCGTTTCGAGCTGGAAATTCTCATTATCAGTTCTCTGCATTGCCCTTTGGCTTATCTACTGCCAGAGTATTCACAAAGGTTCTGGCTCCAGTGATAGCTTACTTCAGGCTAAAAGGAATTCAAATCTATCCTTATTTGGACGACTGCCTGATTCTGGCTCAAGAAAAGGAAGACCTTCTACAGCATTTGGAATATGTCATAGCAGTGCTAAGATGCCTAGGGTATTCTGTGAACGAAATAAAGTCCAGTCTAGTACCCTCTCAAGACATGTGCTTTTTGGGTGTGAGACTGAATACAGCAGCCCAGATGGCCTTTTTAACCCCGGACAAACAAAAGAATCTTTCCAGTTACTTCCATCAACTATCTCATCAGTCCGGGCTGACTGCAAGGACAGTCCTTCAAGCCTTAGGGTTCATGGCATCTTGTATTCTGGTGCTTCCCAATGCCAAACTGCATATGAGGAAGCTGCAATGGTATCTCAAAATGTGTGGACACAGCACTGCCAGGATTTGGACACTGTCATTCAAATAATACCTTGCATTCAAAAGGAATTTTTGTGGTGGGCTCAGGAATGTCACCTAAACAAGGGACTCTCTGTGACCCGGCCAGAGGCGAGTCAGATTTTAACGACAGATGCCTCGGACATTGCTTGGGGAGCTCATCTAAATGGAAAGTGGATACAAGACAAGTGGCCTGCCAGACTTCAGCATCTACATATCAACATGAAGGAGATGTTAGCAGTCCAGTTTGCATTAATGGCTTTCAAGGAGTTACTTCTTCCAGGGCAGGTGTTGATTCTAACAGACAACACAACTGTCATGTGGTACATCAACAAACAAGGGGAACACATTCTTATCCTCTATGCAGGCAAGCAATGATTTTATGGGAAACTGCGCCAGCTTGCAACTAACTCTACAGGCAAGGTTTCTGCCGGGAGCACTGAACTCCTTAGCAGATGTATTAAGCAGACAAATCATGGATCCCCACGAGTGGAAACTGGATCTTCATGTATTTCAGAAATTGACAGTGTCATGGGGAACTCCAGACATAGATCTGTTCGCTTCTCCACTAAACCACCAGCTGCCAAAGTTTTGCACAAAGGGGTTTCATCACACAGCTTGGAAAGTGGATGCTCTTTCTTTCAGTTGGAAAAATCTTCATGTGTATGCCTTTCCACCTCTGCCTCTTCTTCCAAAGGTGCTCCTAAAGGTCAGACAAGACAAGCCAAGGATGATTTTAATAGCTCCAGATTGGCCTCGGCAACACTGGTACCCACTACTAAGGAGTCTGGTAAGGAAGCCTCCATGGCCTTTGCCTTTGATTCCACATCTGTTATCTCAGAAGGACGGTCACCTGCTCAATGTCAAGCTTCACTCTCTTCATCTAACAGCCTGGCATATTCTGTTCTGAAACACAGCAGGTCTCAACTTCCTCAACAAGTTTTAAATGTGATTATGGAAGCCAGAAGACCTAGTACAAGGAAGGTGTACGCAGAAAAATGGAAGAGATTTTTATTTTGGAGTGCAGCAAAGAATTTGGAGATTTCTGAGCCTAATTTGAGTGTGGCTCTTCAATATCTTACTGAGTTATTGGACAAAGGTTTGTCCTTCTCTTCCATTAAGATTCATGCTGCAGCAATTTCAGCTCACTATGATTGTGACCCACCTTTGTTTTCGCATCCTTTGTTCAAGCAGTTTCTTAGAGGGGCAAAGAATATAAGACCCCCAATGAGCTCCTACTCCTGCTTGGGATCTCAATTTTGTGTTGGAAAACTTACTCTACAACCTTTTGAGCCTGCGGCTACTGCTGAATTGAAATACTTGACATGGAAGACTGCTTTTTTGTTGGCTATTACTTCTGCAAGAAGGGTTTCTGAGTTGCAGGCCCTTATGGCAGTAGAGCCTTTTTTGATTTTCCATAAGGATAGGGTATCATTACGCACTAATCCTTCCTTTATGCCTAAGGTGGTTTCTAGTGTGGCTTTAAACCAAACTATTCATTTGCCTACCTTCTATGCAGATCCCCAAAATAAGGGGGAAAAGATTTTGCACACTTTAGATGTACATAGGCAGTTGCGTTATTATTTAAGCAGGACTAAGGATTTCAGGCAGTCTCAGCAGTTGTTTGTTTCTTTTGCTTTGAGTTCTCAGGGCAAGCCTGTGTCTAAGCAAACTATTTCTAAGTGGATTGGGTTTTGCATTTCATTTTGTTATTCCCATCATGGCAAGGAGATTCCAGCTGGGATTAGGCCTCATTCCACTAGGGCTACTGCCACTTCTACAGCATTTCTAAGGGGGGTGGCAACTAAGGATATTTTGGAGGCAGCTACTTGGAGTTCAGTGCATACTTTCTCTAAGCATTACCATCTTCCTCTCTACTCTAAATCTAGGGCTGGTTTTGCCACAGCTATTTTGCAAGGCATGTTGACAGCTCCTGCTTCCTTATGATTTGCCAGCCTCCCTTAACTCTGCTTTGGGATTCTACCCAATGGTTAGGACTGCAGCAATGTGGAATGAAGAACATAGTACAGTTTTGTACCTACCATAAATGTAGATGTTCGAGGATCCACATTGCTGCAGTCCAATTTTCCCTCCTTCCCTCTGTGTTTAGGGGTGTTGGTGTGGGTTAGGTTATACTCTTGTACATTTGTATATATTGTATATATGTTTGGTGCAGGGTTTTTTTTTTTTTTTTTTTTTTTTTTTGGTTTGGGCCTTGTCTTTTTAGGGTCTTCTGACATCTGGGGCAAGAAAAGACTGAGGATATGACGTCGGTCATGCGCATTAGTACCCTGACGTCCTGACATCAGTCTAATGCGCCTTGACCGACGTCAGCCATATACTTTGGTATTCGGGCCGACTGGACAGCGGACTACCCAATGGTTAGGACTGCAGCAATGTGGATCCTCGAACATCTACATTTATGGTAGGTACAAAACTGTACTTTCTGAAGAGTCTGTTCCAGTGAGCCACCCAGGATTTGAACGTTCCATGTTAGTTGTCCTTCATCTCGCCTTCCTTCTTGCATCCCTCCCTCCGTCCCCCTTCCTTGTGGATTGAGAGGAGTTTCTCAATGGTTTCACTGGCTAATTTGTTTTGTTATTAGTTGCTTCCCAAACAAACGGTGACAATTAACTGTATATCCAGGTTTATTAATGGATTATCTTCTATAATTGTCTAGTGTGAGCTATCTCAAATGAGATCTGGGTAGCTGACGCTGGGCATTCTGGGATAAGGGGTAGCTCTCGAGCTAAAGTAAGTGGCAGAGTTGGAGCCAAGGATTGGCTCTGAACCCATCCAGCAAGAAGGAAGGCGAGATGAAGGACAACTAACATGGAACGTTATGGTAGGTACATGACTTCTTTTTCTCAGGGATACAGATTTTCCTTCACACCCTTCCAACCCCAAAAGGGTTCCCAGATCTACCTCCAAACCAGTGGGCAGAGGCTCAAAAGCAAATCCTTTCCCTGCTTTCTATGAGGGCAGTAGAGCATGTTCCTGCAAAACAGATAGGCCAAGGTTTCTACTCCAGACTTTTTCTGGTGCCCAGAAAAGAAGGCAATCTGGCACCCCATCCTCTATCTATCCATTCTAAACACCTTCCTGGTGATCCCAAAATTCAAAATGCTCACCCTCCAGCACCTGCTACCCATGCTCTCCAAGGATGCTTGGCTAGCCTCCCTAGATCTAAAAGAGGCCTGCCCCACATTCCTATCGGAGAATCATGCAGGAAATATTTCCATTTCAGGGCAGGATCTCAACACTTGCAGTTCTCTGTGCTTCCCTTTGGCTTATCTACTGCTCCCAGAGTTTTCACAAAACATCTGGTTCTGGCCATCTCTTTTTGCAGACATAGGAATATCCAGATTTGTTCATACTTAGACGACTGCCTTATTCAGGCAGACAGCCAGGAAAGCTGCTCAAACACCTGGCCTTTGTAAAGACCTTACTAACCTCCCTAGGGTACACAATCAACGAAAATAAATCCAAACAGGTGCCCACCCAAAGGACTATCTTCCTGGGAGCAAGCCTGGACACAGCATCCCAGATGGCATTCCTTAAACCAGAAAAAAAAAATTCCTGACCGCCTACTTCCCTCAACTAGCCACCAGACCCCAATTATCTGCAAGGAAGATCCTGCAAGCTCTGGGATTCATGGCATCTTGCATACTACTCATTCCGTTAGCCAGGTTGCATATGAGGAAACTTCAGTGGTAGTTAAAAGCCTTTGGTGTTAACATTCTTATGACCTGGAGACACTTCTACCTATAATTCCTTGCCTCAGAAAAGATTTTCTTTGGGCAAATGCATGCTCCCACAAAAAAGGGACTGCCTTTCTCCCCACCCCCCAGCACCCTAACCCTCACCACAGATGCTTTAGACTATTCTTGGGGTGCACACCTGGGCGGCAGGTGCATACAACGCCAATGGAGTCCGCAGCAAATCCCTCTGCACATCAATCAAAAAGAGATGATGGTTGTCCAGCACGCCTTGATAGCTTTCACACCCCTTCTCTCCCCAGGGGCTCTCCTGATCAAAACAGACAACACCACTGTGATGTGGTACATCAGCAAGCAGGGAGGGACTCACTCCTACCCTCTGTGCAGGCTGGCCATGTCCCTTTGGCACACGGCCTTTACCATGCAACTGCACCTGTTAGCACAATTCCTACCAGTTTCTTTCAACTCTGGCAGACCACTTAAGCAGAAATCCTCTGGACCCACATGAGTGGCAGTTCAGCATAAGAACCTTCACCCTAATTACTCAGAAATGGGGCACCATGAAGGTCGACCTCTTTGCCTTCCACACCAACCATCAACTCAGCAAATTCTGTACCGGGGAGCATCACTGCATGGCTTGGAAATTAGATGCCCTGTCCTTCCCGTGGGTCAAGTTTATCGGTTTATGCCTTTCCTCCACTACCTCTCATCCCCAGGGTACTGCTCAAAATAAAGGAGGAAAAACCAAGGGCAATTCTTACAGCTCCAGGCTGGCCTCGCCAGCACTGGTACCCCTTGCTGCGCAGGCTGTCCCCACTGCCACCATGGCATCTTCCTCAGATTTCAAACCTCCTGACTCAGAGGGAAGGGGAATTCATGCATCCCCAATAAGAGACACTCAGTTTGGCAGCTTGGCTTATTCCCTAACCCCGGATCAATCTGCCAACCTTAGTAAACAGGTTCTAGATGTTATCCGTGAGGCCAGACACCCTAGCACTAGAAAGTCTTATGCTGGCAAATGGAAAATGTTCTGCACTTGGATCCAGGCTAAGGTAGCCAATACGGCACAGACCTCCATCCCATCCTGGATTACTTAGCTGACCTACTACACAGTGGCCTGTCTTTGTCCTGTATAAAGATTCTTGCCTCTGCTATCTCTGCTCTTTTCCTCACTGAGCAGCCCCTTTTCTCACACCCTTTGATCAAACAGTTCTTAAGAGGGGCTAGCAACTTGAGGCCACCCAGAAGAGCACCAACCCCAGCTTGGGACCTTAACTTTGTGTTGGAAAAGCTCACCCTGCCCCCTTTCGAACCATCTTCTTCTGCAGAGCTAAAATGTATCTCCTGGAAGACAGCATTTCTTCTGGCCATCACTTCAGCCAGAAGAGTCTCCGAGCTGCAAGCGTTCATGGCTGTGGAACCCTTCATCATCTTCCATGTTGACATTGTATCCCTCAGAACTAACCCATCCTTCATGCCCAAGGTGGTGTCTAGTGTGGCTCTCAACCAACCAATCCATTCATTTGCCCATGTTTTTTTCCTAATCCTCAGAACAAGGGGGAAAGGATCCTGCACTCTCTAGATGTGCACAGACCACTTAGATTCTATCTAGACAGGATAAATCCATCAGAAAGTCTGACCAGTTGCTGGCTAGCTTTGCTACAGGGGCAGAAGGCAAAGTCATCTCCAAACAAACCTTTTCCAAATGGACAGCACACTGCATCCATTTCTGCTACAAACAACATGGAAAGCCTTCCCCCCAGGGAGTCAGGACTCACTCCACCAGAGCAGCCTCCACCTCTGCAGCTTTCCTCAGGAGAGTCCCCACCAGGGACATCCTGGAGGCTGCCACCTGGACATCTGTTCATACTTTTACCAAGCATTACCACCTGCCTCTCTTCTCCAAATCCAGGGCAGGGTTTGCCTTTGCAGTCTTGCACGGCATCTTAGCCACCCCATAGTTTTTTTTGACCGCCTCCACCCATTTCCTCAGTTTTGGGAATCAACCCAAATGTGATGACTGCAACAGTGAATCACGAAGAACATAGTACAGTTGTGTATACTTAACATAAATGTATATGTTAGAGTGTATTCACTGTTGCAGTCCTGGTTTCCCTCCTTCCATCCCCCTTTCTTCTTTTCCCTTACAAGGGACTTACTGGTATTTACTTACTACTGGTGGGGTTCTTCCACCAGAACCTGGCTCCTACTTAGGGGCTCCTGACAGGTTAGGGCAAGAAAAACTGATGTAATGGCATCAGCTGCCTTATTTTATACTACTGACGACCTGACATCAGTCCTGAAGCGACAGCAACCGACGCAGAAATACTAAGCCTCTGGTATTCGAGCCGGCCCAGGGTTTCCCTGCCAAGGATAACCCAAATGTAATGACTGCAACAGTGAATGCACTCCTAACATCTAAGTTTATGGCAAGTGTACACAACTGTACTTTGTCCTCCGTGTACAGTATATCCTTATGTAACTACAACATGTACATATGTGCTATAGGATGGAGGAAATCCTGCAGGCTACTGTAGTCACATTTATGCTCCAGTATGTGTTTTAGGTAATGTTTCCTAAACAATATGAAGGGGGTAGTGGTCAACACACAGAGTATAAAGGCACTGCCCATTGTGCACTGCATTTGTACTGCCACTGACATGCCCTCTGGCCAGCCTGCTGCTGATGCCTGCAAGATTGCCTGCTGTGTCATGTTCCCTTGGGGACCATGGACTTTGTTTTCCCCCTGTGCATTTGGTTGTTTTCCCCCTGTGCATTTGGTTCTTGAAGTTGTAGGCATGGCAACACATTCTTCACCTTGCCCACAGGGAATTTGCAAACAGCCATATTTATCTGCAGCTGACGGTCACTTCAGCCATGTGTCCCCAGTCAAATGTATCACAGGGAAATGTCTCGCTGCCTAGGATCTAGAATCCCTATTCACAAGATATCCACAAGATCTCCAATAAAAAACGCTAAACTTTTAAAATTTGAACACTTTAGTGATGTAAAAACAGCAAAAAGTGAGAGCTTTCATGTAAAACAGTGTTAAACTTCATCAGACATAATATTGAACACATTTCCTCTTTAAATACCTGCTACTTACATTTACTTGGTTGTCCTCCTTATTTCAACACCACAAAGTCCTGTTTAAAAGTTAGCGTCATTATTACATAAAATTATTTTATTACAGTTATTGTTAATTTTTCCAGTGTAGAATGCTTGGCATTTAAAACACTTAGCCATATAGACAATATAGTCTGTCATGTACGCGCTTTTAACCATCCAACTTGAAACTTTTTCAAAAATTAGTGTTGAAGTCGGTCTCAATGCAAGGGCATTGACGACAAAGACCACACTTTTGTGAGTCATTAATGAGCCATTGTACGAACCCCTTAAAGCTTTTTCAAGAATGTTTTTCTTATTTGGCCAGTTCTTATAAGTAAATGTTAGTGCATCTCTAAAGAGAATTTAAGTTCTCATCACAATGAAGTAAAAATCAGTTTTTAGAAACTATGCTTATGAATATCTAAAGCATCCAGTGAATAATGTAGAACCATGTTATTAGATGCTAAAAAGAACTGGATGGAAGATTTGGTGCTGGGAATTGAACCCGAAGTTCTCCGTTATTGGGTAACAGTTCATCCACTAAGCCAAACTCTCTACTAACAGTTGCTGTGTTAGTATTTACTGATATCTTCTTATTGAACCTCCTATACCTTTCCCAGTGATAGGGGTATATTTACCATTTCTTGTAGAATTAATTGGTAGAGAATCGATTATCATATTGGGATAGTCTCTCTAGGAACATCTTAAGAGTTTTGAAGTTAATACAAATGTTATCAGAGGTCAGTCAAGATAAACAAATTGACTTTCTTTAACACTTCGCCACCATTTGACCAAGCAATCAACAGTTTGCCCAAATACATAGACCAGAAATTCAGAGATTATTGAATTTTTCTACGCTATACTTTGAGATTCATGGGATCTACTTGACAAATTTTGGAGTGTATTCAGTGAGGAAGTTAACTTTTTTTCTTTTTTTTTTTTTGTCACTTTGGATACAAAAATCTATACACTGTAATTCCCTATTAATCTAAGTTAGAGTGGTCTTCAATGAGGTTATGGAAAATTTTGTCAAGCTCCCGAAAATGAATTGATGCTTGTACTTTTTATTTATGGAAAATCATGTTAAGTAACAACTTTTTTCTATGTGATGGTGAATATTATAAACAACCCAGTGGAGTGGCTGTGGGGACTGCATGTGCTCTCATGATACGCCTGTGCTGTATTACTGTATTGGGAAGTTGAGAAAGTTTTCAAATTTTACTTTTTGCCATTATATTTCTTACCTACCACTTTTTGGATGTCATTCTTATGTGGTCAGGTAGTAAAGAGCAATTTGAAAGTTTTTTTCCAAGTCTGCAGGCTTCCTTGTCGCTTTTAGAATTTCAATGTATTCTGTGGATGCAAACCAAACACATTATTTGATGTTATGATCTCAGAGTGCAGGTGGTACTTAACACTAATACGTCTTTTCTTAAACCCGAGCATCTCTGCAGTACCTTTTGCACTTTCAAAGCAGTCACACTTTACATCAGAACAAGGGTGTTAAAGGCAATTTATTTGTTTATCTTGACTGACCTCTGATCTGTATTAACTTTAATAGTCTTATGTTTCTAGAGAGAGGATATCCCAATGCAATAATCAACTTCTTTACCAATTAATTTACTACAAAAAATAGTAAATACGCTCTATCATTAGGAAAGGTTATTAGAGGTTCATTGTGACAATGTCAGTAATATTAACACAGCAACCATTAGTAGAGTTTCAGCTTAGTAGATGGACTCCAGCACCAGATCTTCCTTCCAGTTCCTTGTTACCATCTTTGTAACACATTTTAACATTATTCACTAGATGCTTTGTGATATTCGCAACATCATTTCTAAAAACTGGTTTGTACTTCATTGTGATGAAAACTTTCAAAATCTCTTTTAGTGATACACCTAACATTTACTTAAGAACTGTGGCCAAATTTGAAAACATTCTTGAAAGATCCTCTTAGGGGTTTGCAGGCTTTGATGGCTTTTAAAAACAATTTTTACTAAGAACTGGCCATAAATGTTGGAAAAGAGAGACCTAGAGCAGAGCCCCCGAGCCAGTGTCCTCTGATGATTCTCACGGATGACTCAGACATTACAGACCAGCCAGAGGCTCCTTTTTCTACTTATGAAGATTCGATGCTGAAGAATCCATTCCAGCTGCCTCTCCACCAGATGAATTTTCCTTTGGGAAACCTTACATGCCATGAGAGAACAATTCCAATGGCAGGGACAAGATTTCTCAGATTCAAGAAAAAGGCTTAGGACTTTTCTGCACTTACCACAACATAGGCCCTTAGCTATACCTCCTGTACTGCCTGTTGTGGATGATGCATTTAATGATGTTTGCACTGCTCCTGATTCTTTACCTCCAGCCCCTGCCAAACCAGATAGATTTTACAGGGTGCCAGACACTCATCACCACCTTTACAAGGCCCCACTTGCAGATCCCGAAACTATATCCCAGGGGCCTAAGGCAGTAGCCTCGACCTCAGCAAAAAACCCTATTCCTTCTGAAAGGGAATCCAGGTCCTTAGAGAGATGGGGGCTCTGCTACTCTCTCAGCTAGAGCTTTAAACTGTCAGTTTCATATGATCCAATACCAAGAGTTTATGCTTGATCAGTTAACTAAAAAACTGTCCTCTGATGAATCCTTAGATAAGAAATATGTACTAGAAATGGTGAATAACATCCAACAGGTTAGTAACCATTCCTTAAAATATGGCTATGATGCACTGGAGGCTTCATTTAGATCAGCCATGACTGGCACAGTGATAAGAAGGCATGCATGGTTGAAAGAACAGGCCTTACCGGATCATGTTAAAGCAAAGCTGTTAGATGCTCCTATGGATAAGGCCAGTCTATTTGGTACACCTGCCCAGCAAGTAATGAAGAAAATGGAAGAAAAGGCAAAATCTGTACAAACAGTTAAAGATTTCTTACAGGTTCAGCCCCCAAGGTTTAGCAGGAACTGGCCTGCCAAAAATTGGTCTTTTCCAGACTCCACAAAATCCCAAAGGGGCAGGAATAGACGCTCTAGAGGCAGAAATCAATCCAGAGGAGGTTCCTACAGAGGACGACAGTGGCAAGGCAATAACCGAGGCACAGACACAACCACTGCCACTGCAACAGGACAATCACAGTGACTTGGCTCTGACACCGCCCACCAGGGAGCAAATAGCAGCACCTTTAGGCGGAAAGTTAGCCTTATTTTCGAAAAATTGGCACTATATCACAAAAGACAAGTGGATTTTGCAAACCATAGACCAAGGCTACCGGTTCCACTTCCACACCTTACCAGTAAAAAGAGGAATGCCAAACCTACCTCCAAATCAAAAAACAGAAGCTCTACAGCAGATAGCGAAATTAGCAAAGATGAGAGCTGTGGAAAGAGTACCAATAACAGAACAGGGCAAAGGATTCTACTTAAGACTCTTCCTAGTACCAAGAAAAGAGAAAAGTTGGAGACGTATTCTCGACCTGTCCGTCTTAAACACATACATCATTGTCCCAAAATTTAAAATGCTGACCCTACAACAACTTCTTCCCATGCTGGGCAAGGAGTGTTGGCTGGTAACTCTAGATCTCAAGGAGGCATACCTGCACGTCCCCATTCGACCAAATTGCAGAAGATACCTCAGATTTCTTGCAGGATCAGAGCATTATCAATTCTCAGCATTGCCCTTTGCCTTATCTACTGCGCCCAGAGTATTCACAAAATGCCTGGCATCAGTAATTGCTCACTGCAGACTACAGGGAATCCAAATTTATCCATACCTGGACGACTGCCTGTTACAAGCGTACAACAAAAGCAAGCTGACAACAGATTTACAAAGGGTCATTTACTTGCTACAAGCCCTGGGATACACAGTCAATTTACAAAAGTCAAGGCTGATACCATCCCAAACAAGAACATTCTTGGGCGGAATTGGACACAGTAAAACAAATGGCATTCTAACTACAGAAAACAAAAAGAACTCCCTCTTTACTTCTTGGCATTAACAAAGCAGAACAAACTAACAGCAAGAAAAGTTCTGCAGGCCTTGGGCTTCATGGCATCATGCATAATCTTGGTCCCACATGCCAGACTGCATATGAGAAAGCTACAGTGGTACCTAAAGAATTTATGGTCTCAACACAGGCACAGCTTAGAAACAGAAATCCCACTAATCCCATGCCTAAAACAGGAGTTCCTATGGTGGGCTCAAGCATGCCAGTCAAACCCAGGCTTACCCTTCCACAACTTTCGAGCAAGCCAAACAATCACAGCAGACGCCTCAGACCTAGGATGGGGCACATGCTGGACAAATGCATACAAGGATTGTGGACTCAAGACCAGCTGCACCTGCACATAAACCAAAAAGAAATGCTGGCAGTAAAACTGGCAATCCAAAAATTCAGACCATTCCTCAAAGAAGGCCATTTGATGATAAGGACAGACAACACCACAGTCATGTGGTACATCAACAAACAGGGAGGCACTCATTCATACCCCTATGCAGAATGACTTTGGACCTTTGGAATCTGGCTCTGAGCTACAACATCCAGTTACAGGCAATATTTGTGCCGGAAAATAGAACACCCTAGCAGACATGTTAAGCAGAACCACCTCGGATGCTCACGAATGGATGCTACACCCGGACATCTTCAAGGCCATCACAAAGAAATGGGGAATGCCACAAATAGATCTATTAGCATCCCCACTCAATCACCAGCTCAAAAAAATCTGCACAAGGACATTCCACCCACTTGCATGGAAGGTGGACTCTCTATCCTTCAGCTGGAAAGGCCTGACAGCATATGCATTTCCACCTCTTCCCTTGATGCACAAGGTACTACTGAAAATCAAAGAGGAACGATCCAAGGATAATCCTGATAGCTCCGAATTGGCCAAGACAACACTGGTACCCATTGCTGAGAAGCATGTCTCGGGAGAGAATGTGGTCAATACCCCTGATGCCTTTGATGTTAACTCAGAACAACTACAACATCATGCATCCAAACCTAAAAACCTTGCAACTGACTGCCTGGAACATCACATAGCAGCAACTAACCCAGACCTTTCCCAAAGGGTTAAAGACATTATCCTTGAAGCCCGCAGACCTTCAACAAGAAGGAACTATGCAGGAAAATGGAAAAGGTTTGTCATTTGGAGTACTGAAAGAGGAAAAGATGTGTCGAACATAGATATTGCTAACATTCTGGAGTACTTGGCAGAGCTTCTACATACAGGCCTGTCCTATTCCTCCATCAAGATACATGCATCAGCTATTTCAGCAGAATACAGCTTGATCCACCTGTCTTTTCATCCTCTACTCAGGCAGTTCCTCAGAGGGATCAAGAATGTAAAACCTCCTAGGAAACCACCATTACCAGCATGGGACTTGAACTTTGTGCTAGAAAAGTTGACACTCCCTCCGTTTGAACCAGCAGCAACAGCAGATCTGCAACACCTGTCATGGAAAACTGCTTTCCTACTGGCAATTACCTCAGCAAGGAGGGTTTCGGAACTACAGGCGTTAATGGCAGTGCAACCCTTCCTAATCTTCCATCAAGATAGGGTGTCCATGAGAACTAATCCTACATTTATGCCTAAGGTGGTATCCAGAGTGTCTTTAAACCAGGCAATCCACCTACCTACCTTCTTTCCCAATCCACAGAACAGGGGGGAAAGACTGCTGCATACCTTGGATGTACATAGGCAGTTACGCTACTACCTGGACAGAACCAAAAGTAACAGAAAAACTGACCAGCTTTTAGTAGCCTATGCAACAGGAAGGGAAGGAAAAGCAATTTCCAAACAGACAATCGACAAATGGATAGGAAATTGCATAAGATTCTGTTACTCCTACCATGGAAAACCAATTCCACAGAACATAAGACCTCATTCTACAAGGGCTACAGCCACTACCACAGCTTTCTTACGAGGAGTGGCAACCAAGGACATTATTGAGGCGGCTACTTGGACCTCCGTGCATACATTTGCCAAGCATTATAATTTACCTCTATACTCTAGATCCCGAGCAGGGTTTGCCACTGCTGTACTGCAAGGGATCCTAACTACACCATAATCTTTCTTCCTCCACCCCTAGTTTGGCTATGGTATTCTACCCATTTGTTATGACTGCAGATGCATCCATGAAGGACATAGTACAGTTTTGTACCTACCATAAATGTAGATGTCCGAACTGGATAGCATCTGCAGTCAGGATTACCCCTCCTTCCCCTCTGTGGTACTCCTAGGGTATTTACCCTCCTAATAGCTAGCTGGGGGGGGGGGGAGTCTCTTATGGTGTATTTGTTTGTATATATGTACATACATGCTTATTTTTTGTGTTTGCCTTCTACATTTTTGGAAACATTGGCATTTATCCAAAATTTAGCCTTCCAAGAGGGCAACTGGCATCTGGGGCAAGAAACACTGAGGAAAATGGCGTTGGCTGATGCCTTTATACCCGAAGACCAGCAGAGATGACGTCGGGTGAAGTGCGACATCAGCCGAAGCCGGACCCAGACTTTGGAATCCGGCCGACTGAAGGGCTGCCTGACGACAGGACAACCCATTTGTTATGACTGCAGATGCTATCCAGTTCGGACATCTACATTTATGGTAGGTACAAAACTGTACTTTCTCCGTTATTGGGTAACAGTTCATCCACTAAGCCAAACTCTCTACTAACAGTTGCTGTGTTAATATTTACTGATATCTTCTTATTGAACCTCCTATACCTTTCCCAGTGATAGGGGTATATTTACCATTTCTTGTAGAATTAATTGGTAGAGAATCGATTATTGTATTGGGATAGTCTGTCTAGGAACATCTTAAGAGTTTTGAAGTTAATACAAATGTTATCAGAGGTCAGTCAAGATAAACAAATTGACTTTTAACACCACCATTTGACCAAGCACCGAACAGTTTGCCAAATACATAGACCAGAAATTCAAGTTATTGAATTTTTCACATATACTTTGAGATTCATGGGATCTACTTGACAAATTTTGGAGTGTATTCAGTGAGGAAGTTAACTTTTTTTTGTCACTTTGGATATTAAAAATCTATACACTGTAATTCCCTATTAATCTGGGTTAGAGTGGTTCAATGAGGTTATGGAAAATTTGTCAAGCTCTCCGAAAATGAATTGATGCTTGTACTTGAATTTATGGAAATCATGTTAAGTAACAACTTTTTTCTATGTGATGGTGAATATTATAAACAACTCAGTGGAGTGGCTGTGGGGACTGCATGTGCTCTCATATTCGCCAGTGCTGTATTACTGTATTGGGAAGTTGAGAAAGTTTTCAAATTTTACTTTTTTGCCATTATATTTCTTACTACCACTTTTTGGATGTCATTCTTATGTGGTCAGGTAGTAAAGAGCAATTTGAAAGTTTTTTTTCCAAGTCTGCAGGCTTCCTTGTCGTTTTTAGAATTTACGTATTCTGTGGATGCAAACCAAACACATTATTTGGATGTTATGATCTCAGAGTGCAGGTGGTACTTTTAACACTAATATCTTTCTTAAACCGACATTCTGCAGTACCTTTTTGCACTTTCAAAGCAGTCACACTTTACATCAGAACAAGGGTGTTAAAAGGCAATTTATTTGTTTATCTTGACTGACCTCTGATCTGTATTAACTTTAACAGTCTTATGTGTCTAGAGAGAGGATATCCCAATGCAATAATCAACTCTCTTTACCAATTAATTCTACTACAAAAAAATAGTAAATACGCCCCTATCATTAGGAAAGGTTAGAGGTTCATTGTGACAATGTCAGTAATATTAACACAGCAACCATTAGTAGAGTTTAGCTTAGTAGATGGACTCCAGCACCAGATCTTCCTTCCAGTTCCTTGTTACCATCTAGTAACACGTTTTAACATTATTCACTAGATGCTTTAGATATTCGCAACATCATTTCTAAAAACTGGTTTGTACTTCATTGTGATGAAAACTTAAAATCTCTTTTTAGTGATACACGAACATTTACTTAAGAACTGGCCAAATTTGAAAAACATTCTTGAAAGACCTCTTAGGGGTTTGCATGATGGCTCATTAATGACTCATAAGTGTGGCCGCTGTCATCAATGCCCTTATACTGAGACTGATTTCTCCACTGTAATTTTTGAAAAAGTTTCAAGATGGAAGATTAAAGGCAGGTACAATTGTATGGTGGATAAGGTTGTGTACATGGCTAGGTGTTTTACATGCCAAGTATTCTCTACTGGAAAAACAAAATTTTAATAAAATAATTTATCAGCATGTACACAGCATTTTGATGATGGTTGGTAGGAGTACATTGGATAAACACTTCTCTCCCTGTGTCAACTTCTCTGTTTTGTATTTTGGAGAAAACTGACGTAGCATCCTTCCAGGGAACTGGAAAAATCAGTTACTACATCTTGAAATGCTTTGGCAACTGCGTTTGGATGCTATGAACTTCCCAGGACTAAATTGTGCCATTTCAATTACCAGTGAGTGGAAACTTAGAGCATCAAAACTTTAAATAATTGTATGCTATGTTTTCTAAGTTGAGTTTTGTTTGCATTTGTTTGGTCATCCTATGAGATTTGTACCCATTGGATGAAAGTAGCAATTCTGTGTTCTGGCTGGCAGGAACTTTACTGTAGGGTCTCTATTCATACTTTATTAGCATTTACCATCTGACTGGTGTTTATTTCGCTAAACTGATTGACACACCGCCTGTAATAGGACCAGTGTATGTATTAGGTGACTTGCTCAGTTTTGTTCATGGTTCTAATAATATCTTATTGATGAAAGTGCTTAACCATGTGTGTTTTTTAATGTGAGTTTTTATTAAACTTCTGTTTCTCGAGCACTAACTTATCGTTTTGTTATGTTTGGTATACAGTAATGTTTGCCCATAAATAGTTGTAGTACAGGAAACAAGATGATCACATGTGATCATCTGATTCCAGCTGTTAAGAAAGTAGAGGCAAAAAAGATGCCTGTGTTTGAAGAAAACATGTGAAATTAGCATTAGTTAATGAAATGGGCGCACTTGGTGACTGTTATGTCCTGAGCACTGAGAAACATTAATAAAAATATCAAGACATGCAAGCAGAAAGTAGAGTAATATCGAGTAGGGATTCTCTGATAATATGCGAGTAGAAATATGAGCCAGCTGGGCTGGTGCAAGCAATTTCGAAGCATACTTAAACATGCTAGCAATACAAGTAACCCTGTATGAACTAGAGAAGGATTGCACTTCTTGAGTACATTGTATGCACTGAGAAAAGCATTGCAGGCAAAAACTGATTGCAGTACTAATTACATGAACTTCACTGCCCTGACTTGGTATTGGGGTCCACTCCTGCAACAAAGTTAAACAATCCTAAACATGTGGAGAAAATGAAATGGGAGCGTCGTGTAGCTGTTAAAAATGATGCATCTGTTATGCAGTTGCAGTGAACAGTTAATCTGATGTTGGTAATCTTCATTCATCACTGATGGGTTGTCTGTTCCATCCTCAGAGCCGAGTCGGCTTTATACCAAGCTGGCACCAGCCAAAAACTCTCGAGCTAAGCTTTTACCTATAGTACCCTTCTCCCTGTTACCTCAGATGTTGTTTGCCGCGTAGCCGTAAAGCTGCATTCAAGCCAGCTCTCAGCCAAGTCTTATATTTTTTGCTGTTTGATAAAGCTTTAAGAATTTCTTGTATTTTTTCCTTTGTCTGTATCTTGCATTGTCTATCGCTAGTCTTTTTCCTTTCTTTTGAGTGTCTGATTCCCTTTTTCCTTTAAATTGCCTTTTGGTAACCTCAGTACCATTGTTGGTATGGCCTTTCTCCCTAACAGTTGTGGTAATCCTTAAATACCATTCCTGGTATTTCTTCCTTCTTCCCATTGCTTCTATTTACCCCCCAAAAAAAAAAAAGATTATATATATATATATATATATATATATATATATATATATATATATATATATATATATATATATAAAATCTTCCTTTCTACCTATCACTTAAATTGTTTGTGAGCGTTCAGTATGTCTGAAAAAAGGGAACTTCAGACTTTAAACAATGCTTGAAATGTAGCCGAAAAATGCCAAACAGTGACTCTTAAGAGGATTTTGTGCATTGTTTGGGGGTTCCTCATTTCTGTGCAATCACCTTGCTCTGTTTGCCAGGGATTTAGCTCCCGCACTCTAAACGAACGCAGGAATAAATTAATTCTAAAGGGCCTCCTTAAGACACCCCTTTCAGAGCTCTTTCTGTGTCGGAGGGCTCACTCCCTATTAAAAAGATAAAAAGAGACCACATTCCGTACCTTCACCTTCTGGTGCTAAGGATAAACCATCTAGACCGAAAATATCTAGATTGTGTTCGGAACAGAAACCAATTTCAACAGCACCAACCACAGTACTGTCTACTACTTTAGTGCCGGCGCCTTTTTCGGTACAATGTCTACAGCACCATCCCTAGCTAAACTACAAATTGTCACCTCCACCCACCTCAGTACCAAGTGCAGTCACGGCACCGAGCTTACCCACTGGACCTATGATTACTGTGGGCACTCCTCCCTCCCTAGTCTCCAAACTCGAGACAGTGGTGCCATTGGATGCTGCACCACAGACCCGATACTTCCCGTCAGTGGATCCTTTCCTTGGGCAGATATATAGCCCCTTCCTTGAACGGCCAGAGTCCCCATCACCGAAATCCACCAGGAGCCTCTTTGAACTAGATTTGGTGTGCCTTGTGGACCAGCTGCTGACAGCCAGGGGGATTACCACATCTTCAAAGACCCAACCCCCTGTCAGACTTGGGAATATTTCTCCACGGACAAAATCCTATTCTCCCCCTTTGACCTCCTTGCAGGTTTCAAAGCCTTTGACACAGATGCCCTTTTCGGTACCCACATTCTCGGTACCATTAATGGATCACACTGTGGCCCCGGAACCGACCCTCTGGCCTTCGGCTCATTCGGAGCCAGGTCTACCTCAGGTGCAGGATTGGGCTACAGGCTCCTCGGTGCGGAATTCCGAACACGTCTATGGTGCCGTCCACAGTGCCAGGAGTCCTGTCGGTACCGATCTCTCTTGAGGCTTCTCTTTTGGGAGCGGGCTCGACAAAGCAGGGTGTGACCCTGATTCCAAGGTTGTCTTTCTCTGTTCCAGGTTCCCATCCCTCTTCGGTCGGGCCTCCTTTCCAGGTGATGGAGAGGGCCCTTGCCTTTGTAGGCAAACCTTCAACATCTGAGCCCCAGATGTTTCCTCCTGAGATACAGCTGACACAAGCCACCGTTTTGGGACATCAAGCAAGAGACCTCAGGAGACCCTACTGCAGGGTGCCCCTTCTTCTGAGTCCTCTTCAGAAGTTCCAGCTGAAGAGATACCACGGAAGATGTTATGCAAGAGGAAGCACGTAGACTCCCCTGAGGAGTCTCTTACAGAGGATATGGATTACGATGAAAGGGAAAGGTCCCCACAGTCACCCTTTGGAGACATCCTTGAAATTTTGAAACAAAGGGGTGACTGGAAGCCCGAAAATACTTTCCGAGGAATCTGTGTTCCTGCAGGCTTTTCGTGCTCGTCCATCTACCTCTTGGGTGACTCCACTTGCAGACGAGCTAGTGCAGCTCGCGGTGCAGCATGACTGGAAGAATCCTGACTCTGAGCCAATCCCACGGAGACCAGGTAAGATTCTACCCCCCCCCCCCCGAGGAAAGTCCACTTGTGAAGGTCTACCAGTAGATACTATGGTGTATGGTGGTGGCGGCGGCAGCCACAAAGGAAGAGCTCACCAAAGAGAGCCAGCCAGACTATGCATCCGCCTAACAGGGAGTGCTGGGCAGTAGACAGATTAGGGAGGGGAGTTTTTGCTTCATCAACCTTTGCCATGTGGTCTTTGAACTATCTGGCACATTTTACTAGGCTCCAAAGAGACTTAATTTCTGAAATCTCTGGAACTTTATCAGGACAGGTGTCTGATGAGGTAAGTGACAAAGTTACCTCACAGCTAGTAACTTTGGAATCGATATCAAACTCGTCCATGAGCTTAATATTCCATACAGCTTGAAGAGCTGGCAAGAGCTGTGTGGGTTCAGGTGTATTTATGAGGCGTCATGACTGGATTCGCCTTTGTGGGTTTGTGGACCCCTTTTAAGTCTTCCTTCCTGAATGTTCCAGTTGAAGCATCTTCCCTGTTTGGCATAAAAGTGAAGGACACTTTAGCCAGGTGTGAGAAGGACGGCAAGACCCTTTCTGCCGTAGGTGTACACTTTTCCACTGCCCAGCGTTCCTTCTCCAGGAATCAAAGGAGTGGAAGTTGTGGCACAAAAAGTCACTGGGTCCTTTTTGTGACTCACATGGCGAGTTCACCCCCCCCCCAGAGGCAGAGGGGGATAACTCTTCTGGAAGACTCCCCTTCCGAGGCAGAGGGGACCCGTGTAACCAGGGACCCCGAAATTCTTTCTCTGGGCAACCCTACCAGTGCTCCTGAAGAGCGGCCTAATTGCTTTCCTCTGAGAGCAGTCAGTGGATGTTTCTCTCTGCACCACGCTGCCTGGCAATTGATAACCACTGACTTTTGGCTGCAGAAGATAATAACCAGAGGTTACCAAATCCAATTTGATTCTTACCCAAAGCCACCAAGACGAATTCCTAATGTTCCACCTAGTCAAAGGGAAGAAGCAACTCTAGAGATAAAAAAAAAAAAAAAAAACTGTCAGAGTCGTCCCACCAGACCAGATCGGATCTGGATTTTACTCAAGATTCTATTTGGTGCCAAAAAAGACAGGGGACTGGCGACCAATCTTGGATCTTAGCAATTTAAACAAGTTTGTCACCCAAACAAAATTCCAGATGGTCACGGTTTTGTCCATTCTTCCCTTTTTGGAGAAAGGCGATTGGATGTGCTCAGTGGGCCTTCAGGATGCATATTACTACATCAAAATGGACAAACTCTCCAGAAGGCTTCTTTGCTTCTGGCTGGGAGCCAATCGGTACCAATTCCGTGCTCTGCCATTCGGACACTCTACAGCCCCCAGAGTGTTCGCCAAATGCATGGCAGTAGTAACAGCTCATTTGAGACTGCATGGATGCCGGATGTTTCCATATCTAGACAATTGGCTCCTTAACGCCCCCACCCAGCATCTACTGGTAACAGCCCTAAACTACACCCTCTGTTTGGTGAACTTTCTGGTAATTTTTATAAATTGTGAGAAATCCAGCATGACTCAACCCAATCCTTAGAATTCATAGGAGCAGTGTTCAATACCCATTCCTGTTTAGTCTCTCTCCCAGACCACAGATTACAAAGACTAAGGCTTCGACTCCGGCTGATACTGTGTCAAAACTAAGTTTCATCTCGAAGCCCTCCAGCTCCTAGGTTCAGTGGCAGCTTCTGTATCAGTGGTGTCTCTTGCAAGACTTCATATGAGACTCCTCCAATGCTTTCTGTTTTCTCAGTGGTACCCAAATCATCATTTGTCCTTTCAGATTCGAATAGCAAATCGATGCAGACAGGACCTAATTTGGTAGATGAGGTCAGAAACAGAGCTTTGGAGCCACCCCTTCTATCCTTCTCTGCCCAGAGTCACTGTGACCACATATGCTTCCCTGATAGTGGGGTGGGGCATTTTCAGGGAATGACAGTCCAAGGCACATGGTCCACAATAGAGGCCAATCTGCATATAAATGTCCTAGAACCGAGGGCAGTGCTTTTAGTATTGCAAGCATTTCAATCTGTAATTCCTTTTGGAACAATTGCCTTCCAGTAAGACAACATGTCAGTAGTCTGGTATATCAACACGCAAGGAGGAATCAAGTCTTATCCCTTATGTCGAAAGGCCATGAAAATTTGGCAATGGGCGATAGCATCCAACTGCTTCCTAATAGCAATGCATATCCCTGGGGATTCCAACATGATTGCAGACAAGCTGAGCAGATGTATTCTCCTGCATCACGAGCGGTCCCTCAAGCCGTACATAGCTGCAAAAAGTTTCAACTGGTGGGGCCAGCTTTGCTGCCTCCTATTCACCTCCCCATCAAACCACAAATGCAGCAGCTACTTTGCTTGCGGGGAAGTCCCCGAAGAACACTCTAATCCACAACTGGCCCACAGAACGTTTGTATGCTTACCCCCCCCCCCTTTTCTGATTCCCCAATTCGTGAAGAAAGCTCTTCGGTTGAAAAGCAAGGTGATCATCATAGCAACTTATTGGGCTCGACAAATATGGTTCCCGTTTCTCCGGCCTCGCTTACTATGCAGACCGTGGATTCTAGATCCAACTCCAGATATGATTTCTCACCCCCAACGGTTGAGCCACCTGAACATAACCAGTCTCAAGTTGACAGCTTGGTTTCTCTGCTTCCGCTGATCACCAGGCAGAACAACCTTTCCTCTCCAGTACGTGACATTATTCTGGCCTCTCAAAAACCATCCACCAAGAAACTTTATCTTGACAAATGGAAAAGATTTTCAGTTTGGTCTAAGCAGAAAAAACCAAACCCATACTTGGCCCCAGTTACTCCAGTGCTAGATTACTTATCAAATTTCTTTGAAGACTGTGCTGTAGCTTCAGCTATACGGGTTCACCTGGCTACCATTTCAAATTTCCTTAATGGTTTTGAAAATTTCTTCTTAATCTCACATCATCTATGTAAAACTTTTCTAAAAGGAGTCTCTCACATAAGACCTCCAATCAAACAACCTAAAGAACCATGGAACCCTCACACTAGTCCTACAATCTTTGACGCAACCTTCCTTTGAAACCGCAGCAGCTTGTGACATCAAGTTCTTATCCTGGAAATCTCTTTTTCTGGTGGCCATCACATCAGCTAGGCATATTTCCGAGCTTCATGCTCTATGCATAAAATGCCCTTATGTAATTTTCCACAAGGACAGAGTATCACTCCGGACAAATCCTTCCTTTCTCCCCAAAGTAATTTCTGATTTCTCTGTTAACCAGACAATTGACCTAGCAGTCTTTTTCCCTAATTTTTCAAATAAAGAAGAGTACTGTCTGCGTTCATTAAATGTACATAGACAGTTGAGATTCTATCTAGATAGGACAAAAACAGTGCGCAAATCAGACCAGCTGTTTATATCATTCTCTGGTCCTAAAATGGGAAAGTCATTTTCTAAGGTGACCTTATCTAAATGTCTCAGAGACTGTATACTCATTTTTCATCACAGAAAAAAACCTATACCACAGAAAATCAAATTTCACTCCACCAGATCAATGGCAACTTCTGTGGCATTTCCACTCAAGAGCTTCTGTGGATGTAATCTGTGCAGCAGCAACGTGGGCTACTCCTCATATCTTTATAACTTATTACAAATTGGATTTGGTCTCCAGGGAAAGAGCTTAATTTGGCTCAATGGTGCTCAGGAATATTCTTCCATAAGGGCCACCCAAGTGACACAAGGTAGCTGGGGACTCTGTCCCATCAGTGATGAATTAATGAAGATTAACAACATCAGATGAAGACGTTATGTCTTACCATAATGTTCCATCTGTGTTGTTGATCTTCATTCATTCATTACGTCCCATCCTTCTTCCCCTTCTAAGGTTTCAGGGAGGTATTTTGAGTCCAGGTTCTGAATATTAGGGTACTTGCTTAGAAACAGCCTTTGCTTTACTAGTAACATGCAAACTCGATCTGAGGTAACAGGGAGAAGGGTACTGTGGGTAAAAGCTTAGCTCAAGAGTTTATGGGTAGCGCGAGCTTGGTGTAAGGCCAACTCTGTTACGAGGATGGAACAGACAACCCATCAGTGATGAATGAATGAAGATCAACAACACAGATGGAATGTTATCATAAGCTTTAACTTCTTTTTTTGGCCTTTATCATAATGAGCTATAACCAGTCCACTCTTCTAAAATTAGATTTTCATGTGGGCACAGATATGATTATTCGTCAGGAATGCACTGGATGATTTTTGTACTGTAAAATCCCTCTGTGTGGGTTTTAACACTTAAAACCAACTGAACAACACAATAGACTACATTTTATTTTATTGTGTATATTTCCTTATGCATACATACATATCAGAAAATTGAGGTGTTTCACAATTTTGCTATACTTTGATAGTGAGTCATCCTTACATTTGACTTGGTTTTTAACCAGCTAATTTTCATCGGGTAGGACGGCCAGGTAATGGAATTTTATCCCAGATTAGTGTAACACTGTATATTACATCATTTCCTTTCCTGGCCTTATTCTACACATTTGGGTAGTTCAAACTCCAGTTGTAGTTATTTTTATTAGGGATGGATTGGCATCATGCTACTTGCAGTTATAGATGTTCATCAGTTGGGCCAGTGCTTTTGTAAATAGTTTCCCTACACATGGTTGAGTGTGTAGTTGATTAAGTTGAGCCATTTTCCTGTAGTAACTGAGAAAGCTCCACTCCTCAGTAATGTACCGCTACTGTGGGTGCAAGTCTATGTCTGTTCAGTGTGCCTTTGTTTCTATTATATTACAGTCTGTATGAAATGGATTTTAAAGTTTAAAACAACTCTTGTTCAGCAGCACATAATCATATAATTACTTAACTAATTCAGTAACTGTTCGAATGAAATAATTGCACTGCAATTTTTTATTAAAGTCAGTGGAACATTTAATCTAAAAAATGAGAGCTCACATTTTTATTTTTAGGGCATTTTCTTGCTTGTACCCCACAAACTTTATAACAGGATATGAGGTAACCAACCCATGTCCTGTTGCTATGCTGTCTTAAGCACCTGAGATAGACAGTTAAATGATTGATGGTCTGCTAACACTGATGTTCTTCATGTTTCACTATTGCAGTCATCACATTTGGGTTATCCTTGCCAAGGTAGCCCTCGGCCGGCCCGAATAGCAGGAACTTAGTATTTCTGCGTCGGTTACTGACTGTTGCTGCCATGTTTCCCCAGGAGTCTGAACTCTTTTTCAGTTTAACCATGGTTCTGCCTTCTGACAGCTACAAAGAAAAATACTGTACGGCAGCCTTTGCCACCACATTGTTTTGTGTAATGCCTCAGCCCCAGGCAATTGATTGCTGTGACCAAAGCTAGATGTTCTTCGTGTTTCACTGTTGCAGTCATTGCATTTGGGTAATCCTGCTGGTAAGTTGCCCTCAGTCAGCCTGAATTTCAAAGTCCTGGGTCCTGCGTCTGCTGCTGTCGCCCCTTCCCTGACGTCAGGGGTTTAAAAGAAGCAGCCAACGCCATTTTCTTTAGTCTTTTTTGCTGCGCGGTGCCCAAAGTAGAAGCAGTTCGCAAGTACCGGTCAGCCGACTCCTGAGATTTTCGTGTTCGAGTTTCAGATCCAAAGTCTTCATAAAGCTAAGTACCCCGTTGGGGAAACTTTTTTCTTGCTCCAAATCAATGTCAGAAAAAGTAAATAATTGCATTTCTTGTGGAAAGCAAATACCTCATAAGGATTTTCATTCTTACTGTATTCCTTGCCTGGGCCCTGATCACAACGTTTCTAGTTGTCGGTTTTGTGCTAGATTTAACCAACGCACTATTAAGCGTCAGTATGATTTTGCTTTAAACTATTTTGGACATTGGTTTAATTATCCAGAAATATCGTCGGATAGCCATCCGACTACCGGAGTTCACAAAAAACGCAAAGAAAAGGCGAGAGATAGACAACTGAGGCCCAAAACCGATGAAGCTTCTCCTAAGCCAGTCGCCGGTTCTCAGTGAGGCACTTTCGCAGCCCCTGACACCCACTGCTTTAGAGTTGCAGGCCGCTACCGACTCCCACGTGGAGTCGGCCATGCCGCTGGAAACTCAAGGTATTGAAGCCTCAGGTACTATTCCTTCGGATGGGTCCAGAGCCACTGAGCAGGCACCAGCTTCTGAGGGTGTATTCAGATCTAAACATCTTTATATTAAACCGACTTCAGCTTCAAAGGCAAAGACTAAAGCACCTTCTAAAGCAAAGAAACAAACTCAAGAGCCATGTGGACAGGTCTCTATGCCCAAAAAACAGATGCTTAAAATGGCCGAAGACTTGATTACCTTGATCAGGGGTTCCCATCCCCTCCTGATAAGTGGCCTAGGCAAGAGACTGACTGAATCTTCAGATCAGATTTCCATTTCTTCTGATTCCTCTTCTGATCAGGAATATTCTCTTCCCCCTGTGAGGATTCTGATGCTGAAGAATCTGTACCTTCAGCTTCTCCTCCAGAGGACTATTCTTTTGGGGAAACCTTGCATACCATGAGGGAGCATTTCCACTGGGAGAGCCAAGATTTTTCAGAATCTAAAAAGAGGCTCAGGGATTTCCTTTTGCTACCTCAACACAGGCCACTAGCCATCCCACCTGTGTTAGACATTGTAGATGATGTGTTTGCAGAGTCTAGTCTTACCCCTGACTCTTTACCTCCAGCTCTTGTTAAGCCTGACAGATATTACAGGGTTCCTGACTCTCATAAATTCCTTTTTAAAAACCCTGCTGCAGACCCAGAAACTATTTCACAGAGTCCCAAAGGAGTTAAGGCTTCCACTGCAAAAAACCCTACCCCCTCTGACAGAGATTCTAGGGCACTGGATAGATGGGGAAAAAGGTTTACACATCTGCTACCTTGGCTATAAGGGCCTTAAACTGTCAGTTTCATATGCTCAAATATCAGCAACATGTCATGGCATTGGTTAAACAGAAAATGTTGTTAAACTCTGAATGTGCAGAAAACAAGGAAATGCAGGATTTATTGCATGCAGCTGAACAAGTTGGAAAGCATACTTTGCATTGTGGTTTTTATTCTTTGGAGGCCTCCTGCAGGGCCGCAGTTACGGGTTCTGTAATTAAGAGGCACGCTTGGTTAAAGGAACAAAATCTGCCTGATCATGTCAAAGTTAAATTATTAGGTGCACCTTTACAGCATAATTTGTTTGGTGATAAGGCAGAAGAGGTGTTAAAGAAAATGGAGGACAAAGCTAAATATATGCAAACTGTCAAAGTTTTTTTACAAGTACAGCCACCTAGGTTTAGTAGACACTGGCCAACAAAGAATTCCTCCTTTCCTGCGTCAGACAGACCTTGAAGCAGATCCCAGGCGCCAGGTTCATACAGGTTAAAGCGATGGGGTGCTTCTACCTCCAATGTTGGAGAAGACAAATCACAACCATACAGGAAACAGTCCCAATGACTTCCCCCTGCCTGCACCAATCACTTATCTCCTGGCAGCACCCTTAGGGGGAAAATTAGCACTTTTTTTTCTCAAAATTGGCACATTATAACCCAGGAACCCAGTGGGTTCTAAATATCGTGTCACAAGGCTTACAAGTTCCATTTCCGTACCCTGCCAAAGGCAAACGGCTGGTCAGATCTGACAAAAAAAATCAACGGGCAGTGTCACAAAAACAAGTCTCATCCCTCATGGACATGGGGGCCATTCAACAAGTACCAGAGCAATAGCAGGGGCAAGGATTTTACTCGACTGTTCTTGGTTCCCAGAAAGGACAAGGCCTGGAGGCCAATACTGGACCTATCTATTCTGAACACATTCATGGATATACCAAAATTCAAGATGTTGACTTTGCCCATGCTGGGCAAGAACGCTTGACTTGTGACTTTAGACCTAAAAGAGGCATACCTGCACGTCCCAATCAGACAAATATGCCGAAGATACTTCAGATTCAAGGCGGGTTCAATGCATTACCAATTCACTGCACTGCCCTTTGGCTTATCTACTGTGCCCAGGGTCTTTACAAAGTGCCTGGCACCAGTAATTGCATTCTGCCGACAAAGAGGAATACAAATATATCCTTACTTGGATGACTGTCTAATTCAAGTAGAGAACAGTGACATTCTTCAACAGTATCTGACATTTGTGAAAAGACTTCTAACATGCCTAGGGTACACAGCTGCCCAGATGACTTATCTCACGCCAGACAAACAAAGGCAACTGACTACCTATTTCAAAATGTTGGCAACAAAGGCCCACTTATCTGCAAGAAAAATTCTGCAGGCTTTGGGCTTCATGGCATCCTGCATCCTACTAATTCCATATGCAAGACTGCATATGAGGAAACTTCAATGGTACCTAAAAAGTGTTTGGACTCAACATTGCCACAGCCTGGAAACTATGATTACTCTCATTCCCTGCCTGCAGCAGGAGTTTTGATGGTGGGCAAAGGCTTGTCACCAAAACAAGGGACAGCCATTCACATTACCCCCAGCCAGGCAGACATTAACATGGATGCATCAAATTATGCCTGGGGGGCCCACATAGCAGGAAGATGCATTCAGGGCCCACAGACCTCAAACCAAATGCATCTACATGTCAAGCAAAAGGAGATGCTAGCTGTTCAAAATGCCCTGACAGCCTTCAGGAACCTACTTCATCCAGGGCAACTACTGATAGACAACACCACAGTCATGTGGTATATAAACAAGCAGGGGGGCACACATTCTTACCCCCTTTGCAGACTAGCCATGACTTTGTGGGACACAGCACTGACTTACCAAGTACATCTGCAGGCACAATTCCTGCCAGGAAGGAAAAATACTCTGGCAGGCGAATTAAGCAGAAACCTCGTGGATCCCCACGAGTGGCAGCTGGATCCACAAGTCTTCAGCATGATAACAAGGAAATGGGGATGCCCAGACATAGATCTACTTGCCTCCCCTAACAATTACCAACTAAAAAGATTCTGCACAAGGATTTATCACAGACAAGCATGGAAAATGGACAACCCTATCTTTCAGCTGGAAAAACTTATCAGTATATGCCTTTCCCCCACTGCCTCTCCTCCCCAAGGTACTCCTAAAGGCCAGACAGGAGAGGCCAAAGATGATACTGATTGCCCCAGACTGGCTCCGCCAGTACTGGTATCCAATACCAAGGAACTTGTCTCAAGGCCCAGCTTGGACCTTACCTCAAATACCTCATCTACTGTCCCAGCAAAACAATCAGATCATGCACAGCCAACTCAGGACTTTAAACCTGGCAGCATGGCAAATAATGTAGTCATGCAAAACACACCTCTCAGTAAAGCTGTGATGGATGTCATTTTGGAAGCCAGAAGGCCTAGTACTAGAAATTCTTATGCTGGAAAATGGAAGAGATTCTGTGCTTGGAACCAGGCACAAGGAACTGATACAGTTGTGCAAAATATTCCTCAGATTTTGCAATACTTAACTGAAATGCTGGACAAAGGCCTATCTTTTTCATCTATTACAATTCATGCCTCTGCCATTTCGGCTCATTACAATACAGAGCCACCAATCTTTTCACATCCCTTATTAAAGCAGTACCTCAGAGGAGCCAACAAGTTAAGGCCTTCAAGGAGATCACCAATGCCTGCATGGGACCCAAACTTTGTCTTGGAAAAACACACCCTGCCTCCTTTTAAGCCAGCTGCTACTGCTGATATAAAGTTTTTATCTTGGAAAACAGCTCTGCTCCTAGCAATAACTTCTGTAAAACGAGCTTCAGAGCTACAGGCACTCATGGCTGTGGAACATTTCATCATTTTTTATCCAGACAGGGTCTCTCTCTGCGGACAAACACAACATTTATGCCTAAGGTGGTGTCCAGTGTGGCTCTTAACCAAATTATTCACCTGCCAACTTTTTATCCAAATCCACAGAACAAGGGGGAGAGAATTCTGCATTCTTTGGATGTACACAGACAACTTAGATTATACTTGGACAGAACCAAAGTTTTCAGAAAGATAGAGCAATTACTAGTGACATATGCTGCAGGATCACAAGGAAACGCTATCCCATAGCAGACTATTTCAAAGTGGATAGGCCACTGCATTCGTTTCTGCTATGTACACCATGACAAGCCAGTGCCTAAGGGCATTAGGCCACATTCAACCAGAGCTGCAGCCACTTCAGCAGCCTTTCTCAGGGGAGTACCTACCAAGGACATTTTAGAGGCTGCTACTTGGAGTTCAGTGCACACCTTTACAAAGCACTGTCATCTGCCACTCTACTCTAAATCCAGGGCAGGCTTTGCCACTGCAGTTCTGCAGGGCCTCATAGCCGCTCCTAATGCTGTTTAGCTCCAGCCTCCCAACCATAGCTGTGGGACTCTACCCAAATGTAATGACTGCAACAGTGAAACACGAAGAACCTAGTACAGTTGTGTACACTTAGCATAAATGTAGATGTTCGAGTGTATTCACTGTTGTAGTCCAGGTTACCCACCCGCCATCCCCCCTTCTTCTGATGGAACCTATCTTTTCTTCTCTGATTTATACTATCTATGTGGTGTATTTGCTTGTAGATGAAGGTAAAGTTTATATTGGTGCATGTAATTCTATATATATATATTTTATTTTATTTTATTTTATTTTATTTTATTTTACATTTGTTGACCGGGCTAGTCTAGCTGGATATATGTCCATTTTCAGTAGAGGCCCGGGGAGAAAAGCTCCACACACAACATAAACAAGACAGATTGACAAATTGTTAAAAAAGACTTACACATACAAATATACATTTAAATCAACTATGTAGTAAAATCAGCATACATTTAAGGAACTCAAAAATTTAAATTCATACACAATGTACTGTAGATTTCAAGGCAAGTTTACCTAAAACAAATGGTTATGCAGTAAGGCAACAGCCAAGAAGATGACAGTAAAAGCTAGAAAGGAAGTGGAAGGAGTATGAAGGAAAGAGACGATAGGGCACAAGGCCAGAATCATAGGGAAGAGAGGAGAAGACAAAAGACAGTCAAGACGAGGTGGGAGAGATAGTAGATGTAGGTCAGAGCATAAGAGGACAGTGTATGCTCTCTGCACTTTTGACTCTTACATACTATATCCATTTTACCTGGATTCCTTTCTAAGTACTTCCCCCATCGCTCCTTATATATATATATATATATATATATATATAAATTTTGGCTACCCTTTTAGGGGACATTTGACATCTGGGGCAAGAAAAACTAAAGAAAATGGTGTTGGTTGCTGCTTTTTATATACCTGATGACCTGACGTCAGGGAAGGGGCGACGGCAGCTGACGCAGGACCCAGGACTTTGGAATTCAGGCCGACTGAGGGCAACCTGCCAGCAGGATTACCCAAATGTAATGACTGCAACAGTGAATACACTCAAACATGTATTTTCTTTTTATTTGACAGAAGTGTTCTGTGTACTTTTCCACCATTTCCACTAATGTCCTGGGTCATTCTGAATTTCATAAAGGCTCTGCAAAGATAATTGTGATTACTCCCTTCAGGCCTTGGCAACAGTGATTCTCCCTTTTTTGGAAATGGCCAGGGGCTATTACCACAAGCTTTATCACAGACTGAATTTATTCACACGGTGTCATAGGTGTTTGCATCCTGATCTCCGATTTCTACAGCTGACTGCATGGATAATAGAAGTTTAATAACTTTTAGGCACCTATATTCTAAGGACACACAGTAGGTGTTAATGTAGGCAAGAAGTAATGCTACTAGAAAATCATGTATTAGTAAATGTAAAAAGTTTTCTAGTTGGTGCCATCAAAAGAACCAGCTGTAATTCAGGGCTGGCGTTTTTCTCGTTCTACAGCATTTGTGAGTTACTATCCTATGGGTGGTATTGGTCATCAGTCAAGGTTCACTTATTGACCATTTTCGCATGTCTGCCCATGGATCCCCTTCTTTCAGTGCAACTTCATGTGAAAATGTTTTTGAAATGGATGTTGCATGACAAGCCTCCTGGGAAGTAGGTGGCTCCTCCTTGGAATCTTAATTTTGTATTGGAAAAACTTGGTATTCCTCTGCTTGAATCAACTCATCAGGACGATTGGAGTCTCTTAACATGGAAAACAGTGCTACTAATCACCCTGATCTACACAAGAAGAGTATCTAAATTGTAAGCTTGCATGGTGAAGTCAGTCTGTTCATTTTCCACAAAGATAGATTTTCTTTAGGCATAAATGAAGGTTTAGATCATAAAGTGGTATCCAAGTTTTTCTTAATCCAAGCTATCCATCTCCCTGTCTGCCAGAGCCTAAAATTGTAGGGAAAGGTTACTACATGCCTCAGATGTTTACAGACCAATCAGGTATTATATTGCCAAAATAAAATCTTTTAGAACTTCTGATAAGTCATAAGAAGGTATGACGGCCTTTGTCAAAGTAGACTATTTCAAAGTAGTTACATCATGCTATTACTTTGTTGTACCCACCACAACAAAACAAGTCCATACTGGGTCAGAGCCCACTTTACCTGAGCCTTGGCTTTATCTGTGACTTTTGGAAAGAGTGGGATGCTAGATGTATTTTAGAATTAACAGCTTGGTCTTCTTTGTACACATCTGGAAAGCAATGTAAGATTCCTTCTTAGTGTCTTAAGACATACTTTGATATGGACCTGGACCATTCTCCAGGGTCTTCTGGATACTTATCCTTCCTTCTGCCAGTCAGTTTAAGCTGTGGCAATCTATCCATGTAGCTTAGGCTAATTCAACAGTGATCCTTAAGAACATATAGTCATTTTACCATAATAGCAGATATTTGAATGATCACTGCTGCAGTAGCTGATCCATCCTCCTCTCCATCATCCTTATTTTTATGACGGTATGGATTTATTAATTCCTAGCAGTGTCTGCTCAGGGCTTTAGCCTTCCTGTTTTCTTATGAAAGCTCTGACTGTTAGTTAGCTTAGCTCAAGCTGTTTAAAATGTTTTGGGCATGTGAAATGTGTCCTGGAAGCTTTGGAAGCTGTTTGGCTGTTAAAACAGCAGTGATCATTTGAACATCTGCTATTATGGTAAACTTCCACATCTAGTCTTTCTTTCATTATCTTTGTGAAGATATGTGAAGGCTGCCAACCTAGCTAGATAGAATTTTTTTAGATAATTCTATGTCATTGTAAATATGAATGTAATCCACAGGCTTGTCCTCTTAAATGTAAGAAAACTGTGTTAAATGTTTAACTTCAAAAATGTAACCACAGTGCACTCTGCTGGAAGAAAGCTGGTAAGTCAAGCGATGTATGACTGATCTCAAAGCTCGAAGACATAATCTTTGGACTGAGGAGTTCCTTCTGTTGTTTTGAGACCAGAATTAATTGCTAGATTTTTACATATATAATGTCTCTCTTACTGCTGTAATTTCCTGGCCAGGTGCAAAGTCAAAGAAATGTTAAAACTTTGAGTTTCTGTTAGCCTAGGAACCAGAGAAGAATGATGTAATCTAAAATGAGTCAATAGTGATGTATTATTTTTAAGACTTTCTCTGAGAGAGAGAGAGAATCAGCATTTTGGATTTTCTCTGAAGAACATCACTCACCAGTACTCTGCCTTTGCTCTATATGTAAGTTTATTTAGAACTATGATTGCCCTTAGACAGGAATTTAGTCAGATTTAGTCTAGCTGTTTTCTATATTTATGTCAGACTATTCTAAATATTATTTTAAGCATTTTCCTGTGATTTCTGAACTCTTGACTAATACTGTGTTGAGTTGAGAAAATTTGTCTTGTTTTTATTATTTATTATTAAATATTTTAAACCTTTTAACTGTGGCTGTTTTGTGTGTAGAGATAATTTAAGCTGTAGAGTACATTGCATGTATATAGTGATACTGTACAAAGCCACTCCAAATAAGCCTTACTGTTCGTCATGCTTACTAATTGGATAATATTGCACAGTAATAGTTCGACACCCTTTGGTAAGGGCCTTTTTAGTAGGTGATAGAATAGTTGGTGGCAGTGATTACTACCTTATAGCCTAGCAGGATGGGGCGTAGCTAGAGAACCTGTGCCAACTTTTCCCAGGAGTGTCAATGTTTGTATATAAACCAAATCTCAAAGTGTGTGTCAGCTGCTTGGGCAGGGACACTAAGCACTGGTTGGACAGAGGGCACTTGTAGATGTTCTTCGTGATGTTCTTCATTCCACATTGCTGCAGTCCTAACTATTGGGTAGTCCGCTGTCCCAGTCGGCCCGAATACCAAAGTATATGGCTGACGTCGGTCAAGGCGCATTAGTCTGACGTCAGGACGCCAGGGTACTAATGCGCATGACCGACGTCATATCCTCAGTCTTTTTTGCCGCATGGTCCGATGCAGAAGCAGTTTTGCGAGTGCAGGTTGGCGTTCTGAAATTTTCTGAAGTCGGAGTTTCAGACCGAATCAAAGTTGGCTAAGTACCCCGTTGGGGAATATTTTGGTTTTTCTTGCCTCAGTATTTAACCGGATGTCAGAAAAAGTGAATAACTGTATTTCTTGTGGGAAACAGATACCTCATAGGGATTACCATACCTTGTGTATACCTTGTTTAGGGCCTGAGCACGACGTTGTTGGATGCCGCCTTGTGCTAGATTTAACAAACGCACCATTAAGAGAAGGTTAGACTGTGCCAGGTTAGTTTTGGGAAGCGTTGTAATTATAAAATGCCGCCGGATGCTCCGACGCCGCTTCAAAAAGCGCAAGGACAAAGCAGCAAAGCCTAGAGTGGAAGAACCGACAGTCCCGGACGCCGGTTCTTTAGAGGGCTCAGTGGAGCCGGAGGTTCTGCCAGGAGTTTCTTTGGAGTCTCAGGGAGAGACTTTACTGTTACAGGATGTGTCCTCTCAGGAGGTAGGCCAGGCTGAAGGGGCTTCTCAGGTGGCTGTGCTTCCCTCTCTCCCTAAGGTGGTTAGAGCCTCCCCTTCTGTTTCCAAGGCTTCTTTGAGAGGCAGGCCAGGTTTAACTTCAGTGGGGGTTTCTCCTAGCTCTTCAGGATCTTTGCCTAAGAAACATATGCTTAAAATGGCAGAGGATTTGATTACTATGATTAGAGGTTCTATGCCCCCTCCTGATAAGAGGCCTATTGTGGAACCTGAGTTTGAGAGTTTTGAGCAGTGTTCGGAGGCTTCTGAGTCTTCGGCTGAAGACTTGCAGGAGTATCCTCCTTATTCTGATTCTGATGTGGATGATTCTACTCCTTCAGCATCTCCTCCTGAGGATTTTTCTTTTTCAGAGACTCTGCATTCCATGAGAGAGCATTTTAAATGGGAAGGTCAAGATTTCTCTGATTCCAGGAAGAGGCTTAGGAATTCTTGTTTTACCCCAGCATAGGCCTTTAGCTATACCTCCTGTTCTGAATGTGGTGGAAGATGTTTTTGCAGAGGCTTCCCTGAACCCTGATTCTTTGCCTCCTGCCCCAGTTAAACCGGATAGGTACTATAGGGTACCTGAAGCTCATAAGTATCTGTTTAAGAGTCCTAGGGCAGACCCGGAAACTGTCTCTCAGGGGCCTAAAGGTGTTAAGGCTTCTGTTGTTAAAAATCCTGTTCCTCCTGATAAAGAGGCAAGGGCTTTGGATAGATGGGGAAAGAAAGTGTATACTTCTTCCACTTTAGCCATGAGGGCGTTGAATTGCCAGTTTCACATGTTAAAATATCAAAATTATCTCCTTTCACAATTGAAGTCTAAGGTGGATGCTCTGGCAGAAGGTATTGAGTGTAAAGAGTTGCAGGATTTAGTTCATGTGTCTGAACAGGTGGGTAAGCATTCCTTGCAATGTGGTTTTGATGCTGTGCAGGCCTCCTCGAGGGTGGCTGCCACTGGTTCTGTTCTTCAGAGGCACGCCTGGTTGAGGGATCAGAATTTAGCTGAGCATGTTAAGACAAGGATTTTGGATGCTCCTTTACAGTCTGATGTGTTGTTTGGTTCGCCTGTGGAAGCAGTTTTAAAGAAAATGGAGGACAAGGCTAAGTCTATGCAAACTGTTAAAGATTTTTGCAGGTGCAGCCTCCAAGTTTAGTAGAAATTGGCCTACTAAGGGATGGACATATCCTGCTTATGATTCCCAGTCTAGGGGTAGGTCTAGACGTGGTAGGGGCAGAGCTCAAGGTTCTTTAGGCCTAGAACAGGAGTTCACCTGCTCAGACTTCTGGTGAAGGCAGGGGTCAGTCCTTTCAGAAACAGACCCAATGACCTACCTTTTCAGCTGCCAGTACATTCTCGCCTGGCAGCACCTTTGGGAGGAAGGCTGGCTCTTTTCAAAGAAAATTGGGATTTAATTACCCAAGACAGATGGGTTTTGGATATCATTCACCACGGTTACAGGTTTTATTTCCATACCTTGCCTCCTTTCAAAGGCATGCCAGACATTCCTCCTCTACAAAGAAAAGAGGCTCACAAGCAAATTTCTCTGTTACTCCAAATAGGGGCCATTCAGCCAGTTCCTGTGCCAGAAAGGGGCCTAGGATTTTATTCTCGCCTGTTCCTAGTACCAAAGAAGGGGAACACGTGGAGACCAATTTTGGATTTATCTATCCTCAACACTTATCTGGACATTCCCAAGTTCAAAATGTTGACGTTACAACAGCTTTTACCTCTGCTGGGCAAAGATCACTGGATGGTAACTTTAGATCTCAAGGAGGCTTACCTTCATGTGCCTATCAGACAAAGTTGCAGGAAGCATCTGCTTTCGAGCTGGAAATTCTCATCATCAGTTCTCTGCATTGCCCTTTGGCTTATCTACTGCGCCCAGAGTATTCACAAAGGTTCTGGCTCCAGTGATAGCTTACTTCAGGCTAAAAGGAATTCAAATCTATCCTTACTTGGACGACTGCCTGATTCTGGCTCAAGAAAAGGAAGACCTTTACAGCATTTGGAATATGTGATAGCAGTGCTAAGATGCCTAGGGTATTCTGTGAACGAAATAAAGTCCAGTCTAGTACCCTCACAAGACATGTGCTTTCTGGGTGTGAGACTGAATACAGCAGCCCAGATGGCCTTTTAACCCCGGACAAACAAAAGAATCTTTCCATTTACTTCCATCAACTATCTCTTCAGTCCGGGCTGACTGCAAGGACAGTCCTTCAAGCCTTAGGGTTCATGGCATCTTGTATTCTGGTGCTTCCCAATGCCAAACTGCATATGAGGAAGCTGCAATGGTATCTCAAAAATGTATGGACACAGCACTGCCAGGATTTGGACACTGTCATTCAAATAATACCTTGCATTCAACAGGAGTTTTGTGGTGGGCTCAGGAATGTCACCTAAACAAGGGACTCTCTGTGACCCGCCAGAGGCGAGTCAGATTCTAACGACAGATGCCTCAGACATTGCTTGGGAGCTCATCTAAATGGAAAGTGGATACAAGACAAGTGGCCTGCCAGACTACAGCATCTACATATCAACATGAAGGAGATGTTAGCAGTCCAGTTTGCATTAATGGCTTTCAAGGAGTTACTTCTTCCAGGGCAGGTGTTGATTCTAACAGACAACACAACTGTCATGTGGTACATCAACAAACAAGGGGAACACATTCTTACCGTTGTGCAGGCAAGCAATGATTTTATGGGAGACTGCGCTCAGCTTGCAACTAACTCTTCAGGCAAGGTTTCTGCCGAGCACAGAACTCCTTAGCAGATGTGTTAAGCAGACAAATCATGGATCCCCACGAGTGGAAACTGGATCTTCATGTATTTCAGACATTGACAGTGTCATGGGGAACTCCAGACATAGATCTGTTCGCTTCTCCACTAAACCACCAGCTGCCAAAGTTTTGCACAAAGAGGTTTCATCACACAGCTTGGAAAGTGGATGCTCTTTCTTTCAGTTGGAAAAATCTTCATGTGTATGCCTTTCCACCTCTGCCTCTTCTCCCAAAGGTGCTCCTAAAGGTCAGACAAGACAAGCCAAGGATGATTTTAATAGCTCCAGATTGGCCTCGCAACACTGGTACCCATTACTGAGGAGTCTGGTAAGGAAGCCTCCATGGCCTTTACCCTTGATTCCACACCTGTTGTCTCAGAGGGACGGTCACCTGCTCAATGTCAAGCTTCACTCTCTTCATCTAACAGCCTGGCATATTCTGTTTTGAAACACAGCAGGCCTCAACTTCCTCAACAAGTTTTAAATGTGATTATGGAAGCCAGAAGACCTAGTACAAGGAAAGTGTACGCAGAAAAATGGAAGAGATTTTTCTTTTGGTGTGCTGCGAAGAATTTGGAGATTTCTGAGCCTAATTTGAGTGTGGCTCTTCAATATCTTACTGAGTTATTGGACAAAGGTTTGTCTTTCTCTTCCATTAAGATTCATGCTGCAGCAATTTCAGCTCACTATGATTGTGACCCACCATTGTTTTCGCATCCTTTGTTCAAGCAATTTCTTAGAGGGCAAAGAATATAAGACCCCCACGAGAGCTCCTACTCCTGCTTGGGATCTCAATTTTGTGTTGGAGAAACTTACTCTACAACCTTTTGCTCAAGGCTACTGCTGAATTGAAATACTTGTCATGGAAGACTGCTTTTTGTTGGCCATTACTTCTGCAAGAAGGGTTTCTGAATTACAGGCCCTTATGGCGGTTGAGCCTTTTGATTTTCCATAAGGATAGAGTATCATTACGCACTAATCCTCCCTTTATGCCCAACGCGGTTCCTAGTGTGCCTCTAAACCAAACTATTCATTTGCCTACTTTTTATGCAGATCCCCAAAATAAGGGGAAAAGATTTTGCACACTTTAGATGTACACAGGCAGTTGCGTTATTATTTAAGCAGGACTAAGGATTTTAGGCAGTCTCAGCAGTTGTTTGTTTCTTTGCTTTGAGTTCACAGGGCAAGCCTGTGTCAAAACAAACTATTTCTAAGTAGATTGGGTTTGCATTGCATTTTGTTATTCCCATCATGGCAAGGAGATTCCAGCTGGGATTAGGCCTCATTCCACTAGGGCTACTGCCACTTCAACAGCATTTCTAAGGGGTGGCAACTAAGGATATTTTGGAGGCAGCTACTTGGAGTTCAGTGCATACTTTCTCTAAGCATTACCACCTTCCTCTCTACTCTAAATCTAGGGCTGGTTTTGCCACAGCTATTTTGCAAGGCATGTTGACAGCTCCTGCTTCCTTATGATTTGCCAGCCTCCTTACTACCTCTGCTTTGGGATTCTACCCAATAGTTAGGACTGCAGCAATGTGGAATGAAGAACATAGTACAGTTTTGTACCTACCATAAATGTAGATGTTCGAGGATCCACATTGCTGCAGTCCAATTTACCTCCCTCCTTCCCCTCTGTGTTTAGGGGTGGTTGTGTGGGTGAGGTTATACTCTTGTAATTTTGTATATATTGTACATATTTTTGGTGCAGGAGTGTTTGGTGTTTTTGGTTTGGCCTTGTCTTTTAGGGTCTTCTGACATCTGGGGCAAGAAAAGACTGAGGATATGACGTCGGTCATGCGCATTAGTACCCTGACGTCCTGACGTCAGACTAATGCGCCTTGACCGACGTCAGCCATATACTTTGGTATTCGGGCCGACTGGGACAGCGGACTACCCAATAGTTAGGACTGCAGCAATGTGGATCCTCGAACATCTACATTTATGGTAGGTACAAAACTGTACTTTTCACTGTTGCAGTCCTCACATTTGGGTTTTCCTGCCAGGGTAGCCTTCGGCCGGCCCCGAATACCAGAGTCTTAATATTTCTGCATCAGTTGCTGTCACTTCAGGACTGACGTTAGGTCGGCAGTAGTATAAAGTAAGGCAGCCAACGCCATTACATCAGTCTTTCTTGCCACGGAGCCCGAAGCAGAAGCAGTTTGCACGAGTGCAGGTCGGCCATTTACCCGAGTTTCATCTTCCGAATTGAAGCTGAAGTCTTCTAAAGCTAAGTACCCCGTTGGGGATCCTTTTTTCTTGCACTAACCGATGTCAGAAAAAGTTAACAATTGTCTTGCCTGTGGAAAGCGAATACTACACTAAGACTTTCATTCTTACTGCGTCACTTGCTTAAGCCCAGACCACGACGTCCCCTGCTGTTGCTTTTGTGCTTTGTTCAACGCCAGAACTATACGTCGTCTGGCCCTTATTGTTGGTAGATATTTTTGCTTACAGTCCTTGAATTCTGATATGGCTTCAGTAAGCCATCTGACAGCAGATCTTCTGAAAAAATGTAAAGACAGAGACAGGTCACACAGGTCCAAACCTACCGATGATGCTTCTGTTAAACTAGTCGTCAGTTCTCCGGTCCTCAGGTGCTTTCGCAGTCCCTTATACCCACTTCTGTGGATTCGCAGGCCACTACCAATACCATTTCGGAGTCCAGTATGTCGCAAAACTCTTCTTCGACTAAAGATCCTGTGGCTGTCTCTCCCTTGCATGGGTCCGTTGCCGCTGAGCAGGCACCGGCTTCCGAGGAAGTCCTTCGCATTACCGATTCTTGACACAAACCAACGACTTTCCGCGTCTACCTTTCCTTTGAAAACTACCGAGTTTCTCAGGCCCAGTGTAGGAGCCACACCCAAGAAACCGACGACCCGATCTCAGGCACATGCTTCCTTGTCTCCATCTCAGATGATTAAAATGGGAACAGACCTGATGATGCTGATTAGGGGAAGCCAAGCTACCCCTTCCATAAGAAAGAGATCTGTCCCCAGTAGTCTTGTCTGAACAGGAGTCTGATGACTCTGCATCTGAATATGAAGACATGCAACCCCTCTCTGCTTATGAGGGTTCTGATGCATTGGGCTCAATTTCTTCAGCCTCTCCCCAGAGGACGTTTCCTTTGGGGAAACCCTTCATACCTTAAGGGAGCATTTCCAACGGGAATATCAGGACTACTCTCAGTCTAAAAAAAAGACTTGGAATTCTTAGGTCTTCCACAGCGCAGACCCCTGGCCATTCCCCCAGTCATGGATGTGGTGGAAGATGTTTTCCTGGAATCTAGTTTAACTCCTGACACCCTCCATTCTGCACCTAGAATACCAGACTGGTATTAGAGTCCCTGACTCACACAGATTTCTTTTTAAAAATCCTACTGCTGAGGGCCTAAAGGAATTAAAGTAAGCTCTGCTAAGAATACCACCCCCTCAGATAGGGATTCCCGAGCACTAGACAGATGGGGTAAAAAAGTATACACCTCTGCTACTTTTGCTATCAGAGCACTAAATTGCCAGTTCCATATGATAACATTTCAGCAACATACCTTGGAACTCCTCAACCAAAATGTCTTCATTTCCTGCTTGTGCAAAATCTAGTGTTACAAGAGTTAATGCATTCTGCAAGTCAAGTAACTAAACACTCCTTGCACTGTGGTTTTGATGCCTTGAAGCTTCTTGCAGGGCAGCAATCATCGGTTCTGTCCTTAGAAGGCATGCATGACTTAAGGAACAGCCCTTGTCAGACCATGTTAAATCAAAATTGTTGGATGCACTCTTGCACAAAGGCAACTTATTTGCCACTAAGGCAGAAGAGGTCTTGAAAAAGATGGAAGAAAAATCAAAATCTATGCAGACAGTTAAGGATTTCTTACAGATCCAGCCGCCCAGGTTCAGCAGGCATTGCCCCTCCAAGCACTGGTCCTTTCCTGCTCCCATCAGGTCAGCTCAGCCCAGACCCCCCCAGACAGCAGCCACAGGGAATGCAAAGATCTAAACAGTGGACTTCCTCTACTTCAGAAACCGGGAGATGTCCTTCAAGAATGCAACTGCAGTCCTGACATATGGGTTGTCCTGCCTCAGGCAGCCCTTCACTCAGCCGGATTCCAAAGTCTGGGTCCGGCGTTGGCTGATGTCGCCTCTGCCCCGACGTCAGAGCGGCTGGGGTATAAAAGCATCAGCTGACGCCATCTTCTTCAGTCTTTCTTGCTGCGCGGTGCCCGAAGCAGAAGCAGTTCGCAAGTGCCGGTCGGCCAGCTCCTGTGTTTTCAGATACCGAAGTCATCAAAAAGCTAAGTACCCCATTGGGGATCCTTTTCTTGCCTCAGCCGATGTCAGATAAAACTGCAAAAGTTAATAATTGCTTGTCTTGTGGTAAACAAATACCTCATAAGGACTTCCATTCTTACTGCCTTGGCCCAGACCACGACGTCTCGGCCTGTGCTGCCTGTGTTTGCTTCAATAAGCGCACACTCAGGCGCCGGGCAGAATTTGCTGAAGACTTTTTTGGGGAAACTTTCTCCTATATTATGCCGTCGGAACAACCGACAGCACATATTTCCAAAAAACGGAAGGACCGGGACCGACATTCTCGGCCCGCGACTTCCACCGACACCACGCTAAAGCCTTCCGCGAGTGCATCGGTCTCTCCGGAGGCGGTAATTCAACCGCTCCAGACCGACGACACCGCTTTACCGCACACTTCGGTCCCGGAGACTACCCCAGTGCCGGTTGCTGATTTTCCTCCTGAAACCGAAGCCCAAGATTTGCCTGACACCATACCGGTGGGCAAAGTTACTCCAGCACGTGGGGCAGCTAGGCCTCCGGTGTCCATGTCCATCAAGGCCTACACACGTGCTAAGGCTGCCAGCCAGGCTAAGTCTCACCCTCCTAAATCTTTTTCACAGGGTCCCACTTCTGATAAACAGATCATGACTTTAGCTGCAGATCTTATTTCCTTAATCAGAGGTTCTCAGGCTCATCCAGACAGGGGTTCTCAGCCGCCTTCAGACAAAAGGCCTAGGGTTGAGCAGACAGATACCCTTTCCTCAGATGAAGCCTCTGGTGACTCAGTCCATTCAGATTCCCAGGAAGAATCCTTCCAGGCCTACGAGGATTCTGATGCTGATGAATCCATTCCCTCTGCCTCTTCTCCTGAGGATATTTCTTTCAGGGAAATTCTCCACTCTATGAGAGAGCATTTTCAGTGGCAGGGCCAGGATTTCTCCGACTCCAGGAAAAGGCTTCGTACCTTCCTTAAGTTACCCCAACACAGGCCTTTAGCTATTCCACCTGTGTTAGATGTATTAGATGATGTGTACTCAGACTCCAGTGCTTCTCCTGATTCTCTCCCTCCTGCTCCTGTCAAGCCAGACATATATTACAGGGTTCCTGAAACTCATAAGCATCTCTTTAAGGCCCACTCTGTTGATCTAGAAACTATTTCCCAGGGGCCCAAAGGTGTGGCCACTTCCACGGCCAAAAATCCTTTGCCCGCAGACAGGGAATCTAGGTCCCTGGAGAGGTGGGGTAAAAAAGTTTATACCTCTACCACCCTTGCCATGAGGGCTCTTAACTGCCTTTTTCATATGTTTCAGTATCAGGATTTCTTGATGGATGATTTGCAGAAAAAGTTAGCCTCTCCTGAGCCTTTAGATAGAAAGGCCTTGCAGGATTTGGTTCATAATATTCAGCAGGTTAGCAATCATTTTCTTCATTGTGGTTATGATGCATTGGAAGCTTCATGTAGGGCAGCTATGACAGGGGCCGTCATACGTAGGCATGCTTGGTTGAAAGAACAGGCATTGCCAGATCATGTTAAAGTAAAGCTTCTAGATGCACCTCTGGAAAAATACAAGCTATTTGGTGCTAATGCACAGGATGTGTTAAAATCAATTGAGGAAAAGGCTAAATCAGTACAAACAGTCAAAGATTTCCTCCAGGTTCAGCCACCGAGGTTTAGCAGGAATTGGCCTTCTAAGAATTGGTCCTTTCCACACACTGACAGGTTCCAAAGGGGAAAAAACAGGCGTGCTCGAGGTAGAGGGCAATACCGAGGCTCCTACAGGGGCCGCCAATGGCAACCAGCTAATCAGAGAAGTTGCTCAGGGCCTTCTATTGCTCCACAGGGACAATCACAATGACTTGGCTTTGACACCGCCGACCAAGGCTCAAAGAGAAGCACCTTTAGGCGGAAAATTATCTCTATTTTCAAAAAGAATTTGGCATGTTTTAACAAAGGACAAATGGATTCTGGACATAATAGACAAAGGTTACAGGTTCCACTTCCATACCTTACCAACAAGACAAGGCATGCCAAACCTGCCATAAAATCAAAGGGCAGAGGCACTCATACAAGTTTCAAAGCTTCTACAAATCAAAGCAATAGAAAAGGTTACTCCTCAGGAACAAGGCCAGGGATTCTACTCAAGACTGTTCCTTGTTCCAAGAAAAGAAAAGCAATGGAGACCTATACTGGACTTGTCCGCTCTAAACACTTTTCTCATTGTGCCAAAATTCAAAATGATGACGTTACAGCAACTTCTTCCCATGCTGGGCAAGGGATCTTGGCTGGTTACTCTGGACCTCAAGGAGGCATACCTGCATGTCCCAATCAGACACAGTTGCAGAAGATACCTCAGATTTCTTGCAGGGTCAGAGCATTATCAATTCTCAGCATTGCCTTTTGGCTTATCTACTGCGCCCAGAGTATTCACGAAATGCCTGGCATCAGTAATTGCACATTGCAGACTCCAGGGGATACAAATATACCCTTACCTGGATGACTGCCTTATACAAGCAGACAGCAAGCAAGCCTTGATAAGAAACTTGGACTTTGTCATTCACTTACTACAGGCTTTGGGATACACAGTCAACATACAAAAATCAAGACTACTGCCATCCCAAATAATAAATTTTGTAGGAGCCAAGCTGGACACAAACTCACAAATGGCTTTCCTCACAGAAGAAAAACAAGAACAGTTACCAGAGTACTTCAAAGGCCTAGCAAAGCTCACCCAGATGACTGCAAGGAAAATTCTGCAAGCCCTGGGTTTCATGGCATCTTGCATTCTTCTGATTCCACTGGCAAGACTACACATGAGAAAACTGCAATGGTACCTAAAAAGTTTATGGTCTCAACACAGCCACAACTTAGAAGCAATTATCCCACTCATTCCATGCCTGCAAAAGGAATTTTTGTGGTGGGCACAAGCAAGCCAGCTAAACAAAGGCATGTCTTTCAACAAACCTCAGACAAGCCAAACCATTACAACAGACGCCACAGATCATGGATGGGGGGCGCACATGCAAGGCAGATGCATTCAAGGGCAATGGGCACCCCGGGAGCAGCATCTGCACATCAATCAAAAAGAGATGTTGGCAGTGATTCATGCAATCGAGGCCTTCGGAAAATTTCTTCAGCAAGGTCATCGGCTAATAAAGACAGACAACACCACTGTTATGTGGTACATAAACAAGCAGGGAGGCACTCATTCTTACCCCCTCTGCAGACTAACAATGACTCTTTGGGAAAAGTCCCTGAAACTGAACATTCATTTGCAATCCCAGTTTGTTCCAGGCAAGGACAATGTTCTGGCGGACAGTCTAAGCAGAAACATCATGAACCCGCACGAATGGATGTTGCATCCAGGCATTTTTTCACAAATAACTCATGCATGGGGAAGGCTGGACATAGATCTCTTTGCCTCACACCTCAATCATCATCTGAAGAAGTTCTGCTCAAGGACACACCATCCGCGAGCCTGGAGAATAGATGCTCTCTCCTTCAGCTGGAATTCTTTAACAATCTGTGCATTTCCACCTCTACCATTAATGACCAAGATGTTACTGAAGTTCAAAGCAGAACAACCGAAAGGCATTTTAATAGCTCCAGACTGGCCAAGACAGCACTGGTATCCACTACTAAGGAACATAACTCGCACCAAGCCGTGGCCCCTGCCTCTATGGCCTCTGCTTCTAACTCAGCACAATTACAGGACTGTACATCCCAACCTGCAAACATTGCAACTGACAGCTTGGAGGGTTCCATGACATCTTCCCATATCTCTCTCTCCAAAAAAGTTCAAGAGATCTTACTGGAAGCACGCAGACCTTCCACCAGAAAAACTTATTCAGCCAAATGGAAGAGATTCATCATCTGGAATGCCAACAAGGGCCAGGATGCATCAGTAATGAGCATCCCACAGATACTAGAATACTTGACAGAAATGTTTCACAATGGCCTTTCATATTCTTCCATAAAAATACACGCTTCAGCAATTTCAGCAAAATACAACTGTGATCTACCTGTGTTTTCACATCCTTTGCTAAGACAGTTTCTAAGAGGGATAAAGAATATCAAACCTCCCAGAAAACCACCAGTGCCTGCATGGGACCTCAACTTTGTCTTGGAAAAATTAACTCTTCCTCCTTTTGAGCCAGCAGCAACTTCGGAATTGCAATTTCTCTCCTGGAAAACAATTTTCCTGTTGGCAGTTACCTCAGCAAGAAGAGTCTCGGAGATACAGGCCCTCATGGCAGTACCTCCATTTCTCATTTTTCATCAGGGCAGAGTTTCTTTAAGAACCAATCCTTCATTCATGCCAAAAGTTATATCCAGGGTGTCTCTAAATCAAGCAATTCACTTGCCTACTTTCTTTCCCAATCCTCAAAATAAAGGAGAAAAGATGCTGCACACTTTGGACATGCACAGACAATTGCGCTACTACTTGGACAGAACAAAAGCCAACAGAAAGTCTGACCAACTATTTGTAGCTTACGCTGCTGGAGTACAAGGAAAGGCAATTTCCAAACAAACAATTTCAAAATGGATTGGACACTGCATCAGATTCTGCTACTCTTTCCATGGAAAAGGTGTGCCAGCCAATATCAGGCCACACTCCACCAGAGCTATAGCCACCTCCACCGCCTTTCTAAGAGGGGTGGCTACAAAGGACATTCTAGAAGCTGCTACATGGAGCTCCATGCATACATTTTCCAAACACTACAACCTGCCTTTATATTCTAGATCCCGAGCAGGCTTTGCTTCGGCAGTCCTGCAGGGCATTTTGGCTACACCATCCTTATCTTAGGTCCTATCACCCCCAGCTTGGCTATGGTATTCAACCCATATGTCAGGACTGCAGTTGCATTCTTGAAGGACATAGTACAGTTTTGTACCTACCATAAATTTAGATGTCCGATAGATAAGCAACTGCAGTCAGGTTTTCCCTCCCTCCTACCCCTCTGTAATTCTCCTAGTTGGGTCCACTCCCCTTTACATATTAGCTGGGGATATCTGTTATGGTGTATCTGTTTATTACTATTGTGCATGTCTGGAATTTTTAATCCATTCTCTAAATTTAGCCTTCCATGGAGGGCACCTGGCATCTGGGGCAAGAAACACTGAAGAAGATGGCGTCGGCTGATGCTTTTATACCCCAGCCGCTCTGACGTCGGGGCAGAGGCGACATCAGCTGACGCCGGACCCAGACTTTGGAATCCGGACGACCGAAGGTCTGCCTGAGGCAGGACAACCCATGTGTCAGGACTGCAGCTGCATATCTCTCGGACATCTACATTTATGGTAGGTACAAAACTGTACTTTCTAAGCCACGCCCTCATGGTAAGAACTCACAATGACTCTCCTCCCCCACCTCCTCCCTCTGCCCTCCTTCACTTACCCCTAGGAGGAAAACTCTCCTTTCACGCAAGCACCTGGGCCACCATTGCCAATGACCGCTGGGTCCTCAACATAGTGTTCCAAGGATAGAGATTTTCTTTCCACACCCTTCCAACTCCAAAAGGGTTCCCAGATCTACCTCCAAACCAGTGGGCATAGGCGCAAAAGCAAGTCCTTTCCCTGCTCTCTAGGAGGGCAATAGAGCATGTTCCTGCAGAACAGAAAGGCCAAGGTTTCTACTACAGACTTTTTCCTGGTACACAGAAAAGACTGCACCTGGCGCCCCATCCTTGATCTATCCATTCTAAACACCTTCCTGGTGTTACCAAAATTCAGAATGCTGACCCTCCGGCAGCTGCTACCCATGCTGCTCAAGGATGCTTGTCTAGCCACCCTAGACTTAAGAGGCCTACCTCCACATCCTTATCAGGGAATCATGCATGAAATATTTACATTTCAGGGCAGGATCTCTGCACTTTCAGTTCTCTGTGCTTACCTTTGGCTTGTCTACTGCTCCCAGAGTTTTCACAAAATGTCTGTCTCCGTCCATTGCCTTTTGCAGACAAAGGAATATCCAGATTTACCCATACTTAAATGACTGCCTAATTCAGCAGACAGCCCGGAAAAGCTGCTCAAGCACCTGGCCTTTGTAAAGTCCCTACTAACCTTCCTAGGGTACACAGTCATTGAAAAGAAATCCAAACAAGTACCCACCCAAAGGATTATATTCTTGGGAGCAAGCCTGAACACAGCATCCCAGATGGCATTCCTTACACCAGAGAAGCAAACTTACCTGACAGCCTACTTCTCTCAACTAGCCACCAGACCCCAGTTTTCTGCAAGGAAATTCCTGCAAGCTCTGGGATTCATGGCATCTTGCATTCTACTCATTCCATACACCAGACTGCATATGAGGAAACTTCAGTGGTACCTAAAAAGCCTTTGGTGTCAACACACTCAAGACCTGAAAACTCTTATACCCATGATACCTTGCCTCAGAAAAGATTTTCTTTCGTGGGCAGCAGCATGTTCTCAGAACAAGGGACTACCTTTTTCACCACCCCCTGCCGTCCAGACCCTCACCACCATCAGACTATGCCTGGGGTGCATACCTGGACGGCAGGTGCATACAGGGCCTATGGAGCCCACAGCAAATCCATCTGAACATCAACCAAAAAGAGATGATAGCTGTCCCGCAAGCCTTGACAGCTTTCAAGCCCCTTCTCTCCCCAGGGGCTTTCCTGATCAAACCAGACAACACCACTGTGATGTGGTATATCAACAAGCAGGGAGGGACTCACTCCTACCCTCTGCAGGCTGGCCATGACCATTTGGCACACAGCCTTTGCCATGCAACTCCACCTGTTAGCACAATTCCTGCCAGATTCTCTAAACTCTCTGGCAGACCACTTAAGCAGAAATCTTCTGGACTCACACGAGTGGCAGCTAGACAAAAGAATCTTCACCTTAATAACTCAGAATTGGGGCACCCCAAAGGTCAACCTTTTTGCCTCCCACACCAACCATCAGCTCTGCACCAGGGAACATCACTGCATGGCTTGGGAAGTGGATGCCGTGGCCTTCCCCTCGGTTAATCTATCGGCCTATGGCTTTCTTACACTACCTCTCATCCCCAGGGTACTGCTCAAAATAAAGGAGGAAAAACGAAGGACAATTCTTATTGCTCCAGACTGGCCTCACCAGCACTGGTACCCATGCTGCGCAGCCTGTTCCCACTGCCACCATGGCATCTCACTCAGACCCCAACCCTTCCGACCCAGAGGGAAGTAGAATTCATGCATCCCCAATTGCAGACCCTCAATTTGGCAGCTTGGCTTATTCCCTAACCACCCATCAATCTGATAACCTCAGTAAACAGGTTCTAGATGTTATATGCGAGGCCAGATGCCCTAGCCCTAGAATGTTTTATGCTGACATATGGAAAAGGTTCTGCACCTGGATTCAGGCTAAGGGAGCCGATACAGCACAGCCCTCCCTCCATCTCATCCTGGATTACTTAGCTGATCTTCTACACAGTGGTCTCTCTTTTTCCTCTATTAAAACATGCCTCTATCTCTGCTCATTTCTCCACTGAGCAGCCCCTTTTCTCACACCCTCTGATCAAACAATTCCTAAAAGGGAGCTAGCAACTTGAGGCCACCCAGAAAAGCACCAACCCCAGCTTGGGACCTTAATTTTGTTTTGGAAAAGCTCACCCTGCCCCCCTTCGAACCAGCATCTTCAGCAGAGCTCAAATTTCTCTCCTGGAAGACCGCTTTCCTTCTGGCCATCACTAAAGCCAGAAGGGTCTCCAATCTACAAGCACTTATGGCTGTGGAGCCCTTCATCTTCTGTCTTCCATGCTGACAGGGGTTTCCCTTAGGACTAACCCATCCTTCATGCCCAAAGTGGTGTCCAGTGTGGCTCCCAACCAATCCATTCATTTGCCCAACTTTTTCCCTAACCCACAGAAGAAGGGGGGAAAGGATCCTCCAGTCTCTAGATGTGCATAGACAGCTCAGATTCTGTCTAGACAGGACTAAATCCTTCAGAAAGCCTGATCAATTGCTGGTTAGTTTTGCTGCAGTGGCAGAGGGCAAAGCCATCTCCAAACAATTTCCAAATGGATAGTACACTGCATCCATTTCTACTACAAGCAACATGGAAAGCCTCCCCCAAAGGGGGGCAGGACTTGCTCCACCAGAGCAGCCTCCACCTCTGCAGCTTTCCTCAGAGGAGTCCCCACCAGGGACGTCCTGAAAGCTGCCACCTGGACATCTGTACACACTTTTACCAAACATTACCACCTGCCTATCTTCTTCAAATCCAGGGTGGGGGTTGCTTCTGCAGTTTTGCAGGACATCCTAGCCAGCCCCTAGTTTCCTTGACTGCCTCCACCCTTTTCCTCAACTTTGGGAATCAACTCAAATGTGATGACTGCAACAATGAAACATGAAGAACATAGTACATTTGTGTACACGTGCCATAAATGTAGATGTTTGAGTGTGTTCACTGTTGCAGTCCTGGTTTCCCTCCCTTCTTTCTTCTCTCACCTTACAAGAGACATTTTGGTATTTACTTTCTACTGTTTGGTTTCTTCCACCAGAACCTGGCTCCCACTTGGGGGCTCCTGACAGGTTAGGGCAAGAAAAACTGATGTAGTGGAGTCGCCTGCCTTACTTTATACTACTGACGACCTGCTGTCAGTCCTGAAGCGACAGCAACTGACGCAGAAATACTAAGCCTCTGGCATTCGGGCTGGCCGAGGGCTATCCTGGCAGGGATAACCCAAATGTGATTACTGCAACAGTGAATACACTCGAACATCTACATTTATGGTAAGTGTACACAACTGTACTTTTTGGCTTGACTACTCTGCTTAGATCTGTACCCTATAGCTGTGCCAGTGAGGAGTCTTATTGGGGATTTGGAGAGAAATGGAAAAACCAGCCCAAGCCTAACTGATTTCTGTGTGCTCTTAAGGAAAATAGTACTGTGTGTGTATTTGTTATCCTTCCCAATGTGGACGGCCCTCATTGGTGTTAGTGGTGAGTATTGAGGCTCCTTGATTACTGGGCCAGTGCACAGGTGTCACAATCTTCATAATCAGACATCAGAGGTGCATGTCTTTTTGCATTGTGTGAGAATGCATGCTGAATGTAAAAAGTCAGTAAATGATCATTGGCAAAAATGTATTGCTTAATTGGGGGCAGTGCCTGTGTCTAATAGCAGCAAGTTGAAATATATTTCTGTGGCCATTTTTTTCCCATCTGTTCTCAGTGGGAAATCAGGAGTATTCAGGATAAGGATCTCAGTGGGGGAGTGCATGTGCATGTGAAAGCTTAGGGTAAGTTACAGAATTACCTCATAATTATTATTGGTATTTGTTGGAGGGACAGTATATATTACTTATGATTTTACAGTCAGAAATGGTGTAGTCTTTAAGAAGGGGCACATTCTATATAGACAGTATGTGTTTTGTACCTAAATATGTTTTGTTTTGTGAATTATTCAGAGGAACTGATGTGAGGCTTACTTATCAACTAATGAATTCAGCATTTCAGAGATTTCTGTTATCAGTCTGATAATCCTGCTTACCACCAATTGTGGGGAGTTGGGGTGGATAGGATATGACCATTAATCACATGACTGTGTGAAAGTAATTTTCAGAATATGTATGCTTTAAGTCATTATTAGTCAAAAAGTCAGCATCCAAGTAACAATGTTACTGTATATAGGGAAGATGTAGCTTCTGTTATTAAGGGTGTTGTGCTAGCATGTTATTCAGGACTCAGGAGCAGTGAAGTCATTGGGGTAGGCTTTCTTGATTTGTACACAAGTATGATATTAGGATTACCTTAATGGAACTGAAATATGGCTTTTAATCTATAGTTGGATTCTTCAGGGGCTTTTGTTGTCACAGTCTAGCACTGCACTGTTAATCTATTTTCTGCTTGATATTTGTCCATTGCTTGTAAGGGTGTGTGGAAATAATGTTTGGAATATATGCACACCAAGTCCTCATCAAATATTAAGCAAAAAATCCCTTTCACTGTTCAAGACAACATTTCTCATTGTATTGTGCTCTCATAAGAGCAGTCTGTGTGATTTAACTCGAGAAACATATGCATTGAAGTTTTTAGTGTTAGAATGTCATTCTTGAGTGTTTTTGTACCAAAGTCTCTTATTAGAATTTGATTGTTATTCCATGGTAGCTTTGGAGAACTGACATATAGACTCTTCAGTGCAGCTAGTAAAGCCAGCATTTCATGTAATACATGTAGCCTTTTTTTTTTTAAATCAGACTGTCACTATACTTTTTTTTTTTAACCTGTCGCCTATTTTGACCTCTGCCACTTAAAACTAATGTTTTTGAATGCGTTTGTGGTGGTGTGAAATTAAGATGTCAGAAGTAACAAGTCTATGTATTACCAGCAAAAAAAAAAAAAAAAAAAAAAAGTAAAATGTAAAGACTATGCTGTCATGCTTTTATTAAGTTAAGGGCATCTTTATATTCAGTATTGAGCTGCACTGAAATTCCTGAGGGTGGAGTGGGAGTCTTGGGTACATATTGTATTTGATAGCCCTGTAGTTACTACATTAAGATTTTATAAAGAAATCTGGAAGGTGTTGTGAGATTTATTCTTTTAATAGCTGGGCACCAGAGGCTTTGGTGCATATGCCTTTACTTCCACATTCTAACATTTTGTATTGTTATACTGTTTTCATTGTAGTCATGCTGAACATGTGCTTAGTACACAGAGTACAGAAATGACCTAGAATACTTCTCTATTGAGTTGTCACTACAGCAGAAGTAAACATTCTTTATATTTTTTCAGCTTTTTTTTTTCATTTGCAGGATGCCATTGTTAACATAAGCAACTGATCTATATGATTCACTTCTGCACTAAAACCCCCCTATGGGTAGAATAGAAGTCTTTAAGTATACCTGACCATTCTTTTACTCTGAGAGTTTCATAATGACATTTCAAGTGGGACTGAGATATGCCATTTTACAGAAAGGCACATTTTAAGTGCATTAATGGAGTGTTCACTGTCACAGTCTGACATTATGCATTGCCGCAGTTTTCATTGAAAGTGCTGTTTTATACTTCTGCTTGCTGTGTATCACACAGTAATGGTCTTAATATCTGTCTTCCAATCTATCAGATTAGAAATGTATACATCTCACTAGAATTTTTTTTTCATTTGTGACGTAATGCAGCTGCTGTGTACCATGCCTTGTAGTTACAACTGTGTAGTCAAATTCAGATTTGTCTTGCACTAGAAACTGAGAATAGAATTGCAGTCTTGTGTGTGTTGTAGCTAAATAGTGTAATGACATCTCAAAGTTCAACAGAAATGTAGCTTTTCAAAGACGGGCTCTAGTGGTTTTAGTTCATATGCCTTTACTGCTTCAGTCTGATATTTTTCATTATACTTTTTTCATTTTGGTTGACTCTGTTCAGTATACTGATTATAGTAATGGCCTAGAATGCTTCTGTGTCAAGTTATATTAAAAGTGAGAGAGAAATATTTAATCTGATGTTGTTGATCTTCGTTCATTCCTTACTGATGGGTTATCGGTTCCGTCCTCGGGACCAAGCCGGCCAATATCAAGCTCGCGTCAGCCAAAAAACTCTCGAGCCAAGGTCTTACCCAGAATGCTCTGCTCCCTGTTACCTCAGATCTTGTTTGCCGCGTTGCTATAGAGCCGTGTCAAGCCACTCTATCAGCTAAGTGTCTAATTTATTGAAAGCTTTGTACATTGTTCTTACATCAAATAATTTCAAATAGTTTCTACTAGTATTTTCGTACCCTACCATATACTTTAGACACTCACCCTTTAGTCTTTTCCCTTTATTACCCTTTTTCTTTCCCTTGAGGTAATTCTTCATTACCATCATTGGTAATCCTTCCTTTTCACTTCTTCCCTTTTGGGTACTCTTTCTTCTTCTTTTTGGTACTGTTCCTCTTCTCCATATCATTATGTCTGATAAGAAAAGTAGCATTGGTTTCAAGCAGTGTAAGGATTGTGGCTGTTACTGCTTTCCGATGGCCATGACTTGTGTGTCTACTGTCTGAATGTCTCTCACCTTACTGTGGATCTCCCGTGTGGGGTTTGTAAAAATTATTCTACCTGGGCTCTTAACGAGAGGAAGAGTAAGTTCTTTTTGAAAGGTCTTCTCAAGTCTCCTTTCTCTGAGGCTATTTTTGGGTCTGAGGGCTCACCCCCATCTTTTAAACCTCGTAAGAGGCATTCTTCCTGTAAGTCAAAGTCGCTCCCCTCTTCTCCCCCTGGAGATCATAGGGAGTTGACTCATAAGAAGGTGAAATTGATTACTACTTTGGCGCTGCCACCTGTGACCCTGTCGGCTCCAGGCTCGGCACCACCTCAAATGATTCTGGCTCCAGCCATGTCTTTCTTATCAAGACTGGCACCGGAGTTCACGGTGCAGACAGCTACTGCTCCGACAATTCTATTGCAGCCCTTACCGGCACAATCCATGCAGGTACAATCCCCTTCTTCACCGTTTGTACAATCCCCTTCGGCTCCGGGTATGACTTTTCTATACTCCATGGTGCATACATTTTCGGCACCAACATTTTCTTTGGTGCAGTCCATCTCGGCACCATCCTTATTACTGATGCAGACACTTTTGTTGATGGCACCGTACCCATTGGGGCAAACGTTTGCCTTTATGCTGCAGAAACCTTCAACTACTATGGCGCTGACATCGTTGGTGCAGACTACTTCCACACCGCTTTCTTTGGTGCAGACTTCAGTTCTGGGCTCTGCACCTATTGAATTAGCATGGACCAAGTATTCCCCTTCATTGGATCCATTTGCTGGCAGTCAATACTGTCATTTCCTAGAAAGGCCAGAATCGCCATCAGCTTTCTCCATGAGGTCAACCAAGAGTCTCTCTGAACAAGACGTGTTGCGGCTTGTTGACCAGTTGCTTGTGGCTAGAGGTCTCTCTCACCTGAAGTCCACGTTCCCTCCTTCAGGTGAACGTACATCTCCTCAAACCCCAACGTACACTCCTCCTTCGACTTCTACCCACGTTTCAAAGCCTATTACTCTGATGGCAGCTTCCCTTCTTCTGACTCTAATTGTGAATCTCACTTTGGAAGCGGAGTCGTCCTTGTGGCCCTCTGTGCACTGGGCATCGGGCTCTTCTCAGGCCAGTGGCTATGCTGTAGGGGAGGGCATTCCTGATTCCACGCCAATTTTTTTGATGGCACCCTCCAGGGATCCTCTCTCTCAAGGTCCTTTTGAGACTCCTGGTCTGGGGGTGGGCTCTGGGTGGGGTGTGACCTTGGTTCCGAGGTTGTTCTCTGTTCCGGGCTCCCATCCCTTCTTGGATGGGCCTTCCTTCCAGGCCATAGAGAGGGTGCTTTCTTCCACTGGCAAATCCCATGTCAGAGTCCTCTCCCCCCCTGTGTGCCGCAACTGTCACAGGCCACAACCACCGGACACCGAGCACAAGGGCCTCGGGTCTCTCCTCCTCAGGAAGCCCCCTCTTTGCAGTTTTCTCCAGAACCTCCCACTAAGGAAGTACCACGCAGAGAGTCATGCAAGAGGAAGCACATGGACTCAACTGAGGAGACACTGACTGAAGATACGGATTTTGGTGATAGAGAAGGGTCTCCACGGACACCCTCTGATGAGGTGTCCTTTGGTGACATCTTCGAGATCCTTGAACAGAAGGGTGACTAGAAGTCCTCTTATCGTTCCTCTGAGGAATCCGTATTCCTGCAGGCTTTTTGTGCCCGGCCCCCTACCTCCTGGGTCACCCCACCTGCAGATGAGTTCGTCCAGCTCATTGTCCAGCATGCAAGGAAGTCTCCTAACACCCTGGAAGCAATACCAAGGACACCAGATAAAATATTATCGCCCCCAGCTGAGCACCCACATTGGTCACGAGGTCTTCCAGTAGATGCTATGGTGATGGCGGCTGCGACTAAGGATGATTTGGCAGAAGAGAGCCAAACTGTCCATCTGGCCAACAAGGAGTCCCGGGCGATTGACAAACTATGGAAGCATGTATTTGCTTCATTGACTTCGCCGTAAGGTTTTGGAACTATTTGGCACACTTCACCAAGCTTCAGAAGGATCTTCTTAACCAGCTCTCTGAAACCTTGGCATGAGATGTTTCTGACGAGGTCTCTGACAACGTGGCTTTGCAGATAGCCACCCTTGGCAGGAGCTGTTTCTGACGAGGTCTGTGACAACGTGGCTTCCCAGATAGCCACCCTAGAGTCCATTTCCAACTCTTCCATGCATCTTATTTCTCACGCAACTGAAGGGGCGGCTAGAGCGGCAGGCACAGGTATAGTCACCAGACGACATGCCTGGATGCGAGACCGCGGACTCCTTTTTAGGCTTCCTTCATGAACACCCCCATTGAGGCCGCTTCTTTGTTTGGCCCTAAAGTGAAAGATATGCTGGCAAGGTGTGAACATGATGGCAAAACCCTGTCTGCCATTGGTGTCAGATACTCTATTCCTTAGCGATCCTACTCCAAAAATCAGAGGAGCAGCAAAATGTGGCACAGGAAATCACCGGTCTCTTTCCAGGATGCACGTGCAGAGTTCTCCCCCTAAAGACAGAGGGGGAAACTCCAATGGACGATGCCCTTTTCAAGGCAAAGGAGGTCCGCGAAACTGGGGTTCCAGAGATTCCTTCTCTGGCCAACTCTACCAGCGCACCTGAAGCATTGCCCGACTGCTTACTTCTGGAAGCAGTCAGGGGTCATTTTTCCTTGTACCCTGCTTCCTGGCAAAATATAACCACCGATTCTTGGGTACAACAGATATTATCCAGAGGCTATCGCATCCCCTTCCATCTTTGTCCAGTCTCATCCAGAGTATTACCCGATGTTTCATCTAGTCAAAGGGAGGCAGCAGCACAAGCAATCCAAAAGCTGCTACAAAAATAATCATCCAGACGGTCCTCCCAGACCAGATAGGATCAATTTTTTACTTAAGGTTCTTTTTAGTGCCAAAAAAGACTGGGGACTGGAGACCAATTTTGGATGTCAGCACACTGAACAAATTTGTAAAAACAGAGAAATTCCAGATGGTCACTGTTAAGTCTATCCTTCCTCTTCTGGAAGAAGACGATTGGATGTGCTCGGTAGATCTTTAGGATGTGTATTACCACATAAAAATGGACAAACACTCAAGAAGATACCTCCGCTTCTGCATAGGAGCCAGTCACTATCAATTTCGAGCTCTGCCGTTCAGTCTCGTTACAGCCCCCAGAGTGTTCATCAAATGCATGGCAGTGGTTATCGCTCACTTGCGACTAAAAGGATTCTAGGTGTTTCCATATCTAGATGACTGGCTCCTCACTGCCCCCACCAAATGTCTACTGGAAGAAGCTCTGCACTACACTCTTAACAGAACAAAGCCTGGGAATAACTATAAACTGGGAGAAATCCAACACGACTCCAACTCAGTCTTTGGAATTTATAAGGGTGCTGTTAGATAAGAGAAATTGCACAGCATCCCTTCCGAACAACAGGCTTCAGAGAAGAAAACAGGTTAAACTGCTGCTCTGTCACCACAAATCTCCCACTCGATCTATACTCCCAACTCTTGGGGTCAATGGCAGCGTCGATCACCATTCTTCCAATAGCCAGATTTCATATGAGGCTCCTTCAGTGGCTGCATCTCACTCAGTGGTACCCTCTACAACATCCTTTGTCTTTTCAGATAAGTGTAACTCAGAGATGCAAGCAAGATTTACTCTGGTGGATGTCTCGAAATCCCCAACAATGGTCTCGCCCCTTTAACCCCCATCAACCGATAGCCACGGTGACCACGGACGCCTCCCTGATGGGGTGGGGGGGCTATGTCAGGGAAACTCGGTCCAAGGCACCTGATCAGAGACAAAGGCCCTTTTGCATATCAGTGTCCTGGAACTGAAGGCGGTGCTACTAGCGTTGCAAGCATTTCATTCCATCCTTCCGTCAGGGACTATTGCGATCTAATCAGACATGTTAGTGGGTCTGATACATCAACAAACATGGAGGCACAAGATCTTACCCATTATGCCGAGAGGCCTTGAGAATCTGGCAATGGGCGATGGCTTCCAACTGCTTTCTAACTGCAGTGCACATTCCCGGGAGTTTCAGTGTGATAGCGGACAAATTGAGCAGGTGCATTCTGCAACCTCATGAGTGGTCCCTCAATCCTATGATAATGGCAAAAATCTTCAACCGCTGGGGCCAGACTTGCTGCGACCTGTTTGCCTCCCCAACCAACTACAAGTGCAGCAACTACTTTGCCGTAATCCCCCTTCGGGGACAGTCACCAATGGATGCTCTAGTCCACACTTGGCTCTCGGGTCTACTTTGCTTAGGTCCAAAGGCGCGCCGGTCGATGCTGTGTTGGTGGCGGTGGCCACTAAGAAAGAACTTGCCCAAGAAAGTTCTTCGGTCCATCCGCCGGACAAGGAGTCCCGGGATTTGGACCGTATTGGGAAGCGGATGTTTGCTTCAGCGACCTTTGCCATAAGGTCGCTGAACTACATGGCACACACTATCAGGCTACAGCGTGACTTAATTAAAGAATATGCTGCAGCCCCTCCGGAGTCCATGTCGGTCCCAGACAAAAAGGTTTTTGAGACTCGAATGGCCACTCTAAAGTCCATATCAAATACATCTATGCGGCTTCTTTCCCATGCCACGGAAGGAGCCGCTAGAGCTAGCGGAGCGGGAGTAGTCTTGCGACGTCACTCCTGGCTCCGCCTTTGCGACTTCACGGATCCCTTTAAGGCATTTTTCGCGAACGCCCCTTATGATGGTTCGGCCTTATTTGGCTCATCAGTTCGCGACATGCTAGTCCAAAGCGAAAAGGATGGGAAGACGCTGTCGGCCGTCGGAGTCCGCTTCTCTAACCCCCAAAGATCCTTCTCCAGGAATCAGAGGGGGCAAAAGAAGCTGTGGTTCCGTAAATCTCAGCATTCCCGTCCTGCTGTGGACAACTCTTCCTCTAGAGGCAGAGGAGGACAAGGTGGATGCCAGCCCAGAGGCAGAGGGGGCCCACGTAACTTCAGGCCTAGAGAACCTTTCTCGGAGGGACCCGCGCAACAGCCCTGAGGGCTTGCCCAACTGTCCCTCTCAGGAGACAGTCTGGGGGCAATTATCGGAGCACTTGTCAAACTGGGAGTCCATTACAAACGATCGATGGGTTCTCCGGATAATATCCAGAGGTTACACTGTACCGTTCACACCCCCCCCCCCCAAACCCAAACATCTCCCCAATGTTCCACCCCATCAAAGGGATCCTGCAGCTCAGGAAATTTCGGAGTTGCTAAGAAAAAGAGCCATCCAGCTCCGACCCATTTTAGACCTCTCATCCCTGAACCTGTTCATACCCAAGGAAATGTTTTGGAAGGTCACCCACCAATCTATTCTCCCACTTCTGCGGGAGAACGACTGGATGTGCTCGTTGGACCTCAAAGATGCGTACTACCATATACTAATGGACAGACGATCCAGGAGGTTCCTCCGCTTCCGGCTAGGAGCCAGTCATTATCAGTTCAGGGTTCTTCCATTTGGCCTAACCTCAGCCCCCAGAGTGTTTACCAAAGTCATGGCAGTGGTTGCAGCCCACCTGAGACTCCAGGGCATTCAGGTGTTCCCTTACCTGGACGACTGGCTCCTCACCGCCCCCAACAAGCATCTACTGGTTGTGGCGAGAGATTACGCCCTCTCTCTGTTTCGTCATTTGGGCATTTCAGTGAATCTAAAGAAATCCTGCCTGTGCCCCACTCAAGCCCTAGAATTCATAGGGGCTAGGTTGGATACTCGAATCTCCAAAGTGGTTCTGACATCGGTCAGGCTAAACAGTTTGTCTCACCAAGTCTTGGACATTCTTCGGAGCCCCGCTCCTCCAGCAGAATTAGTCCTGAGGGCGTTAGGGTCTATGTCAGCAGCGATCGGCCTTTCTCTCCATGCCTGTCTGCGAATGCAAGTGTTACAATGGACTCTCCAGGTCCAATGGTCACTATTGGTCCATCCCTTGGACATGCCGATTCCCCTGAGCAGGGCATGCAGGGACTCCCTACTTTGGTGGTTACAGGCTCAGGAACTCAAAGAAGGGAGACCCTTTGTGATTCCCCCCAGTCAAAGCCACGTTGACCACGGACGATTCCTGCCTCAGGTGGGGCGGGCATTACGCAGTCAAGTCCGTCCAAGGCACGTGGACTTCTTTAGAGACTGCATTGCATATCAACATCCTAGAGATGAGAGCAGTGCTTTTGGCATTGCAAGCTCTCCATCACCTTCTGCCTCTGGGGACTATTGCAATCCAGACGGACAACATGTCCGTTGTCTGGTATATAAACAAACAGGGAGGGACCAGATCTTACCCCCTGTGTCGAGAAGCCATGAGAGTGTGGGAATGGGCTATTTCCACCAACCGCTTTCTGATAGCAACGCACATTCTGGGGCGGTCCAACATATTAGCGGACAAGTTAAGTCTGGTATTTCTCAGCCCTTACGAGTGGTCTCTGAATCCATCTGTCGCGAAGCAGATATTCCTCAAATGGGGTCAACCTCGCTGCGACCTTTTTGCCTCTCCCCTAAACACAAAATGCAGCGATTACTTCGCGATAGTTCCCCCCAGAGGGGAATCCCCCAGGGATGCTCTGGTTCATGCTTGGCCGCCCGGTCTCCTTTATGCGTATCCTCCTCTTCCTCTGATGATGAAATTCATCCAGAAAGCCTGTCGGTTGGGGAGCAGAGTAATTCTTATTGCCCCATTCTGGCCTCGACAAATCTGGTTCTCCTTTCTGCAGTCTTACAGTGTGGCCCCCCCATGGATTCTGGATCCCAGACCAGACCTAATCTCGCATCCAACGAGATGCCACACTCCGAACCTGGTCAACCTCAGGCTCACGGCCTGGTTGATCCAGTTCCGTTAATGGCAAGGACTCCCGGTATCTCGTCCCCCGTTAAGGCCATTCTGGTGGCAGCTCATAAGCCATCCACCAGAAAGCTCTACAGCAATAAATGGAAACGCTTTTCCATCTGGGCAAAGGATAAGGAATTAGATCCCTTTACGGTTCCTATTCCCACTATCCTGGACTTCCTATCCCTCCTTTTTAGACAGGGAGCTAGTGCGTCCACCGTTAAAGTCCAACTTGCAGCCATCTCTCATTATCATGTGGGGGATGGCGTAAATTTTTTGGCGTCAGCAAAAATATGCAAGGCCTTCTTAAAAGGCGTGTTTCTCTTAAAGCCTCCCATTAAGCCGGCTATGCCTCCATGGGATCTTACCGTGGTCTTACAAGCATTAACAGGACCACCTTTCGAACCGGCGGCCTCAGTACCATTAAAATTCTTATCTTGAAAAATGGCCTTCTTGGTTGCTATTACTTCAGCCAAGCGGGTATCAGAGTTGCAAGCCGTGTGCATTAAGTATCCATACTTTATTTTTCACAAAGATAGGGTGGCCCTCAGGACTAATCCTTCTTTTCTGCCTAAGGTAGCCACAGAGACTAACATTAATCAATCTATTAACCTTCCTGTTTTCTTCCCGAGTTTCCAAAACAAAGGTGAATACATATTGCACAAATTGGATGTGCACAGACAACTACATTTTTACTTGCATAGGACTAAAGATTTTCGCAAGTCAGACCAGTTGTTTGTTTCTTATGCTAAGTCAGCCATGGGCAAACCAATTTCTAAGGTGACAGTGGCAAATTGGATCTCTCAATGTATTAGACAAGCATACATTTCAGCTGGGAAGCCAGCTCCGGTTGCCGTCCGGGCGCATTCTACTAGATCTGTGGCTACCTCAACAGCTTTTTGGTCTAGAGTTCCAGTAGACAATATTTGTTCAGCAGCTACATGGTCTTCTTCCCACACGTTCATTTCTCATTACAAACTGGACATGATCTCCAGAAGTAGGGCTTCCTTTGGCTCCGCGGTGCTTCGGAATATCCTTCCGTGGGGACCACCCAGGGCCTTTAGGTAAGCTGGGGACTCTGTCCCACAGGTTGCAGATCAAATGAAGTAACTATTTCAGATAAAGAAGTTATGTACTCACCATAACGTTCCATCTGAGTAGATACTTCATTTGTCTGCAACCGACCCCCCCTGCCATCCCCCGAACCTCGGTAAGGTATTGTTCATTAGAGAATTTCTTCTCCGTCTTTAGCCTATAGGGCAAAATAACTGATCTGAGGTAATGTGGTTGATAGTAAGGGATTATGGGTAGGGGGGAGGAGCTAGGAGCTCGGATCTTGAAGCTTGGAAAGCTGCCGGTTCGGATCCAAGGTCAGATCCGACTACCCACAGGTTGCAGACAAATGAAGTATCTACTCAGATGGAACGTTATGGTGAGTACATAACTTCTTTTTTTACTTCCAGTGATTGCCAGGCATGAAAGTCTCTCGTCCCCTTTGCGGAATATTCTTATTGCATCTCATAAATTGTCCACCAGACTAATGTATCTTAACAAATGGAAAAGGTTCTCTCTATGGGCAGCGAATAAACAATTAGACCCCTTGTCAGCCCCAGTTTTGGTGGTACTGGATTACTTATCACATCTTTTCCACTCTGGGGAGTCTGTTTCTACTGTTCATGTGCATTTAAGTGCCATCTCTAATTTCTACGTTGGTTTTCAAGATTCTTCACTTATGTCACACAGACTCGGTAAAACTTTCTTGAAAGGGGTTATGCACCTAAAACCTCCCTTTAGAGAACTAGAATAACTTTGGGATTTGGCATTGGTTTCCCCCCCCTTGAACCTGCGTCTTCATGTGATGTAAAATCTCTCTTGGAAAATTTTGTTTTTGATTGCAATCACATCGGCCAGACACTTGTCAGAACTTCAAGCCTTATGCATCAAACCTCCCTATCTTATCTTCCAGAAGGATAAGGGCATCACTGAGAACTAATTCTTCCTTTTTACCAAAAGTAGTGTCATAGCTCTATCAGCCAATTTATTAACCTTCCAGTGTTCTTTCCTAGCCATTCTAACAAGGGAGAGTATTGCCTGCACTCCTTGGATGTTCGTAGACAAATACGATTTTATCTCGACAGAACAAAATCTACCTGTAAATCAAACCAATTGTTTCTGGCTTTTTTTGGACTTGGACAAGGTCATCCTGTCAAAAGTTACATTGGCTTCATGGTTGAGAAATTGTATCACCTTTATTTACAACAAAAACAATCTCCTCTTGGCTCAGAGTGAAAGCTCATTCTGCAAGATCTATGGCAACTTCAGCAGCTTTCCATGTTAAGGCTTCCCTCAATGATATTTGCTCAGCTGCAACTTGGGCCAAACCTCTCATACCTTTATTCTTCATTACAAATTGGACTTTGCCTCCAGAGGTAGATATTCCTTTGGCTACATGGTGCTCAGGAATGTCCTTCCATGAGGGCCACCCAGGGATACAGGTAGCTGAGGACTCCGTCCCATCAGTATGGAATGAACGAAGATGAACAACATCAGATAAAGAAGTTATGTCTTACCATAACGTTCCATCTGTGTTGTTGATCTGCATTCATTCATTACTTCCCACCCTCCGTCCCCCATCCAGAGGTTCCTGGTTGATCTCATGTATTCCTGTATTGTAGGTCTGTTATGACCAGAGGTAGCTTCTACTTTTATCTATCAACTTGCAAAGTCGATCTGAGGTAACAGGGAGCAGAGCATTCTGGGTAGGACCTTGGCTCAAGAGTTTTTGGCTGATGCGAGCTTGATATTGGCCGGCTCGGTTCCGAGGACGGAACCAGTAACCCATCAGTAATGAATGAACGAAGATCAACAACACAGATGAAACATTATGGTAAGACGCAACTTATTTTTTCGACTAAACCAAATTCCGGATGGTCACAGTTCAATTATTCCTCCCCTTTATCAGGGAGGTCAATTTGATATGCTCTGTACATCTCCGGGATGCATATTACCACATCAAAATGGACAAACACTCCAGGAGTCTGCTTCGCTTTTGGCTAAGAGCCAATCATTACCAGTTTTGTGCCCTGCCGTTCGGTCTCTCTACAGCCCCCAGAGTGTTCACGAAATGTCTAGCAGTGGTCACAGCTCACTTGAGACTGCAAGGATTCCAGGTGTTTCTGTATTTGGACGATTGGCTCCTTACCGCCCCCACCAAGCATTTTCTGGTAACAGCCCTGCAGTACACCCTTTCTCTGGCAGAAATTTTTGGGATAACTATACACTAGGAGAAATCCAGCCTTGCTCCAGCCCAGCAGATAGAATTCATCGGGGCAGTCTTCGACACTCTATCCTGTCTGGTGTCACTCCCAGCTTACAGACTCCAGAAGTTGAGGCTTCAGCTCTGGGTGATACTCTGTCAAAACAAAGTCTCGGCAAGAGAGGTTCTAGAGGTCCTAGGATCCATGGCAGCCTCCATACCAATAGTCCCTCTTGCAAAATAGTATATGCAAATCCTCCAATGGCTTGTTCTCTCTCAGTGGTTCTGGATTCACCGCCACCTATGTTTGCAGATCCGGATAACCAACTCTTGCAAACAGGACCTTCTTTGATGGATGAGGCCAGACACAGATTTTTGGAGCCGCTCTTTCCAGCCCCCTCAGCCCAAGGCTATTGTGACCACAGATGCTTTCCTGATAGGGTGGTGGGGCCATTTCCATGGAAAGATGGTCCAAGGCACATGGTCCATGCTGGAGGCCAACTTGCATTTCTGCGTTCTGGAACTGAGAGCGGTGCTGTTAGTGTTGCAAGCATTCCATCCGGTCCTCCCCTTTGGCACGATTGCAGTTCAGTCAGACAATATGTCAGTAGTCTAGTATATCAACAAGCAAGGAGGAACCAAATCCTACCCACAGTGTCAAGAGGCAATGAGAATTTGGCAATGATGGATTCCAACTGCTTTCTGATAGCAAAGCATATCCCTGGGAGCTCTAACGTGACTGCTGACAAGCTGAGAAGATGTATTCTCTTGCCTCACGAGTGGTCTCTCAATCCTAAAGTAGCAGCAGAAATTTGCAGTCGTTTGGGCCAGCCTTGCTGCGACCTCTTCACCTCCCCTTCAAACAGCAAATGCAGCAGCTGTTTTCCCCAAAGGGGGGGGGGTCCCCGAGGGAAACTCTGATTCACGATTGGCTCACGGGACTTCTCTATGCCTATCCCCCCAGAGTTCTTAAAGAAAGCCATTTGGTTGAAATGCAAGGTGATCCTCATTGCCCCATTTTGGCCTCGACAAGTGTGGATGTTCATCGTGTTTCACTGTTGCAGTCATTACTCTAGGGTTATCCTGCAGGCAGGCTACCCGCAGTCTGCCTGAATTCCAAAGTCCTGGTCCGGCATCGGTTGCTGTCACCTCTTCCCTGACGTCACTGCGTCGGGTAGAAAAGATGCAGCTGACACCATTTTCTCCAGTCTTTCTTGCCGCGCAGTGCCTGTAGCAAAAGCTGTTCGCAAGTGCTGGTCGGCCGACTACTGAGATTTTCAAATCCGAATTTCAGAACCGAAGTCTTCATTAAAGCTAAGTAACCCCGTTGGGGAAACTTTTTTCTTGCTCCAGACCGATGTCAGAAAAAGTTAACAATTGTATTTCTTGTGGGAAGCAAATACGTCATAAGGATTTTCACTCTTACTGTATTCTTTGCCTAGGCCCTGATCACAACGTTGCTAGCTGCCAGTTTTGTGCTAGATTTAACCAAGTCACTATTAAGCGTTGGTTCGATTTTGCATTTAATTTCTTTGGCAGAAGATTTAACTATATAATGCCGTCGGAACAGCCGACAACCGGAGTTTTACAATAACCGCAAGGACAAGGAAAAGGAAAGGCATCTGAGGTCCAAAACCGACGAGGTCTCAGTTAGGCCAGTCGCCAGTTTGCCGGTTCTCAGTGAGCTGCTTTCGCAGCCCCTGGCAGCCGCTACCTCAGAGCGACAGGCCGCTTCCGACTCCTACGTGGAGCCGACTGGGCCTCTGGATACTCAAGGTATTGGACACTCGGAAATCATCCCGTCAGATTGGTCCGGAGCTGCTGAGCAGGCATCGGCTTCTGAGGGTGTCTTCAGACCTACACAGTTATATGTTAAACCATCTTCAGCTTCAAAGACTAAAGCAGCTCTAAAGACAAAGAAACAAGTACAGCATTCTCCTACTCAGACTTCCATGCCTAAAAAACAGGTGCTTAAAATGTCCGAAGACCTAATTACTTTGATCAGGGGTTCCCATTCCCCCTCCTGATAAGAGGCCTAGGCAAGAGACAGAATATGATTCTTCTGATCAGGTTTCTATTTCCTCTGATTCCGCTTCTGAACAGGATTATTCTATTCCTCCCTATGAGGACTCTGATGCTGAAGAATCCATTCCTTCAGCCTCTCCTCCTGAGGATTATTCGTTTGGGGAAACCCTGCATACCATGAGGGAGCATTTCCACTGGAAGAGCCAAGATTTCTCTGAATCTAAGAAAAGGCTGAGAGACTTTCTGCTACTTCCTCAGCACACACCCCTTGCTATTCCACCTGTTCTAGACATTGTAGATGTATTTTCAGAGTCCGGCCTCTCTCCTGACTCTCTACTCCCTGCACCTGCTAAGCCAGACAGATATTACAGGGTTCCGGATTCTCATAAATTCCCATATAAAAACCCCGCTGCTGACCCAGAAACTGTATCTCAGTGTCCCAAAGGGGTCAAAGCTTCCACTGCAAAAAAACCCTGTCCTGTCTGATAGGGATTCTAGGGCACTGGACAGATGGGGGAAAAAAAAGTTTACATTTCTGCTACCTTGGCTGTAAGGGCCTTAAATTGTCAGTTTCATATGCTTAAATATCAGCAATACTTAATGTCACTGCTTAAACAGAAAATGTTGACAAATACTGAATGTTGAGAGAACAAGGAATTGCAGGAGTTATTGCATGCAGCTGAAGAAGTGGGAAAGCATACTTTGCAATGTGGTTATGATTCACTGGAGGCCTCTTGCAGGGCTGCTGTTAAAGGTTCTGTTATTAGAAGGCATGCTTGGTTAAAGGAACAGAATCTGCCTGATCATGTTAAAGCAAAATTATTAGATGCCCCATTACAGCATGATACTTTGTTTGGTGCTAAAGCAGAAGAGGTGTTGAAGAAAATGGAGGATAAAGCGAAATCCATGCAGACAGTTAAGGATTTCTTACAGGTACAGCCACCCAGATTTAGCAGGAACTGGCCTTCAAAAAATTGGTCCTTTCCAGTGTCAGACAGACCACAAAGAGGCAGATACAGATGCCCCAGAGGCAGATCCCAGTCCCAAGGCTCATACCGGCCTAAACAATGGGGTGCTCCTACCTCCAAAAGCGGAGAAGACAAATCACAACCTTACAGGAAACAGTCCCAATGACTTTCCTCTGCCAGATCCAAGCACTTTTATTTTGGCAGCCCCCTTAGGGGGAAAGCTAGCACTTTTTTCATCAAATTGGCAAAAGGTTACCCAAGACAAATGGATCTTGAACATAGTGTCCCAAGGCTACAGGTTAGATTTTCACACCCTACCAAGGGCAAAAGGTATGCCAGACCTGCCACACAATCAATGGCCAGAGGCACAAAAGCAAATTACAGCCCTCATGGACATGAGGGCCGTTCAACAAGTACCACAACAAGAGCAGGGGCAAGGATTTTACTCCAGACTTTTCTTATTGCCCAGAAAGGACAAAAACTGGAGACCAATACTGGACCTGTCTATACTGAACATGTTTCTGGAGGTTCTAAAATTCAAGATGTTGACTCTACAGCAGCTACTGCCCATGCTGGGCAAGAAGGCTTGGCTCGTAACTTTGGACCTAAAAGAGGCATACCTGCATGTTCCAATCAGCCAATCTTGCAGAAGATACCTCAGATTCATAGCTGGCTCAATGCACTACCAATTCTCTGCACTGCCCTTTGGCTTATCTACTGCACCCAGGGTCTTTACAAAATGCCTGGCACCAGTAATTGCATTTTGCAGACAGAGGAATTCAAATATATATCCCTACTTGGACAACTGCCTTATTCAAGCAGAGAACAAAGACATTCTTTTAAAGCATCTGGCGTTTGTAAAAAGATTACTAGTTTGCCTAGGGTACACAGTAAACGACAAGAAATCAAAACCTAGTACCCTCACAAGAGAGAATATTCCTGGGTGCAAGCTTAAATACAACTGCCCAGATGGCTTATCTCACGGCAGACAAACAAAAACAACTGACTTCCTACTTCAAAAAATTGGCAACAAAGACCCAGTTATTTGCAAGGAAATTCCTGCAGGCCTTGGGTTTCATGGCATCCTGCATTCTACTAATTCCATATGCCAGACTGCATATGAGGAAACTACAATGGTATGTAAAAAGTGTTTGGACTCAGCATTGCCACAGCCTGGAGACAGTAATTACCCTCATTCCCTGCCTACAACAGGAGTTTCGATGGTGGGCAGAGGCCTGTCACCACAACAAGGGTCTACCATTCACTCTACCCACAGCCAGACAGACACTGACAACGGATGCATCAGATTATGCCTGGGGGGCCCATATGGCAGGAAAATGTATTCAGGGCACATGACCAGCAAGCCAGATGCATCTTCACATCAATCAAAAAAAGATGCTAGCTGTTCAGAATGCCCTGACAGCTTTCAAGGATCTGCTTCATCCAGGACAGCTACTGATAAAGACAGACAATACTACGGTCATGTGGTACATAAACAAGCAGGGAGGTACACATTCCTACCCCCTCTGCAGACAAGCAATGACCTTATGGGACACAGCATTGGCTTATCAAGTTCACCTGCAAGCACAATTCCTGCCAGGAAAAACAAACACTCTGGCAGACGAACTAAGCAGAAACCTCATGGATCCCCATGAGTGGAAACTGGATCCACAAGTCTTCAGCATGATAACAAGGAAATGGGGATGCCCAGACATAGATCTATTTGCCTCTCCTCACAACTGCCAATTAGAGATTTTGCACAAGGATTTATCACAAAGAAGCATGGAGAGAGGGACACCCTATCCTTCAGCTGGAAAAATCTGACAGTATATGCCTTTCCTTCACTGCCTCTCCTTCCCAGGGTACTCCTAAAGGTCAGACAACAGAAGCCAAAAATGATACTGATTGCACCAGACTGGCCACGCCAACACTGGTACCCAATCCTAAAGAGCTTGTCTCAAGGTCCAGCATGGATATTGCCTCATACTTCTCACTTGCTGACCCAACAAAACAATCAGATCCTGCACAGCCAACTCAGGACTTTAAATCTGGCAGCATGGCGGATAATATAGCCATTCAGAGCACTCCTCTTTCAAAAGCTGTTATGGATGTTATCTTGGAGGCCAGGAGGCCCAGTACCAGAAAATCTTATGCAGAAAAATGGAAGAGATACTGTGCTTGGAACCAGGAACAAGGCATTGACACGTATGTACCAAATATCCGTCAGATTTTACAATACCTAACTGAGATGCTGGACAAAGGCCTTTCTTTTTCATCAATTAAGATACATGCCTCTGCCATTTCAGCCCATTACAATACGGAACCACCTATCTTTTCTCATCCTTTAATAAGGCAGTGCCTCAGAGGGGCCAAAAACATCAGGCCTCCAAGGAGAGCACCAATTCCGGCATGGGACCTCAATTATGTCTTGGAAAAACTCACACTGCCTCCTTCTGAGCCAGTCTCAACAGGGGATATAAAATTCATATCCTGGAAAACAGCTCTGTTCCTAGCAATAACCTCTGCAAGACAAGTCTCGGAGTTGCAAGCACTCATGGCTGTGGAACCTTTTATCATTTTTCATCCTGACAGGGTTTCTCTGAGGACAAACCCAACAGTCATGCTTAAGGTGGTGTCCAGTGTGGCCCTCAACCCAAACCATTCACTTGCCTACCTTTTATCCAAACCCACAGAACAAGTGTGAGAAAATTCTGCATTCTTTGGACATACACAGGCAGCTACGCTTCTACTTGGACAGAACTAAAGCTTTCAGAAAGACTGAGCAACTTTTAGTGTCTTATGCTGCAGGATCACAAGGAAAGGCCATCTCAAAACAGACTATTTCTAAATGGATAGGCCATTGCATCTGTTTCTGTTGTTCGCAGCATGACAAATCAGTGCCTAAGGACATTAGGCCTCATTCTACCAGAGCAGCAGCCACTTCAGCAGCCTTCCTCAGAGGAGTACCAACCAAAGACATGTTAGAGGCTGCAACTTGGAGTTCAGTGCACACTTTTACAAAGCACTACCACTTAACTCTTTATTCTAAATCCAGAGCAGGCTTTGGCACTGCAGTTCCTCAGGGCGTCATAGCCTCTCCTAATCCTATTTAGACCAACCACCAATCTTCAGCTTTGGGATTCAACCCAAGAGTAATGACTGCAACAGTGAAACACGATGAACATAGTACAGTTGTGTACGTACCATAAATGTAGATGTTCAAGTGTATTCACTGTTGCAGTCAAGGTTACCCTCTCACCGTCCCCCTTTCTTTTGCTGGGGTTTATCTGCACTTCTCTATTCTATACAGCCTATGTGGTGTATTTGCTTGCAGATGAAGGAAATGTTTCTTTACTGCATGTATGTTTATTGGCATAATATATTTAGCCTACCATTTTGGGGGCACCTGACATCTGGGGCAAGAAAAACTGAAGAAAATGGCATCTGCTGCATCTTTTATACCCCCTGGCACACTGGCGTCAGGGAAGAGGTGACGGCAACCGACGCCGGACCAGGACTTTGGAATTCAGGCCAACTGCGGGTAGCCTGCCAGCAGGATAACCCTAGAGTAATGACTGCAACAGTGAATACACTCTAACATCTACATTTATGGTAGGTACACAACTGTACTTTTCCCCTTTTTTCGGCCTCATCTGTTGTACCCACCGTGGATTCTGGATCCTTTTCCAGGTGTTATCTCTCACCCCCAAGGGTTGACTCATCCAAATCTGTCCACTCTCAAGCTTACAGTTTGGTTTCTCCACTTCCGTTAATTGCCAGGCAGGATGCCCTTTCTTCATCCGTCTGTGATATTATCCTGTTCTCACATAAACCATCCACCAGAAAACTTTACCGGGACAAATGGAAAAGATTCTTTATTTGGTCACATAATCAGAAGCTAGATCCATTCCCAGCTCCTGTAGTTAATATTCTTCATTATCTTGCTGAGCTGTTCGACAATGGTGCATCAGCTTCCACCATTTTGAGTCCATTTAGTAGCTGTTTCCAACTTCCATAATGGGTCAAATGGAGATGTTCATTGTGCATACAGCTGCAGTCATAACAGATGGGTTTTCCTGCCATCAGGCGGGTCCTCGGTCGGCCGAATTCCAAAGTCTATGTTCGTCGTCGGTTGTCGTCGCTTCTTCCCTGACGTCAGTGCGACAGGGGTATAAAAGAAGCAGCTGACGCCATTTTCTTCAGTTTTTCTTGCCGCGCGGTGCCCGAAGCAGAAGCAGTTCGCAAGTGCTGGTCGGCCATCTCCTGAGATTAAGAATATTTTTCAACCAAAGACTTTACGAGGTCCGCGGCTTCTACTGACCCCATGCTAAAGCCGACTACATGTGCTCCGGTTCTCAGCGAGGAGCCTACGCAGCCCCTGACTACAGATGACACTTCATTAGTGGTGTCTTCTGTGCCCGAGGTTGCAGGCTCTTCGGCCCACACCCCGACTACAGATACCGAAGCCACTCTTGGCGGGGAAACTCAGAATTCAGACAGGCCTGTCACCTCTCAAGGTGTCTTCAGGCCTTCTTTTTCCATTAAGGCTTACACTAAATCTAAAGCAGCCATGCATTCTAAAAGACGAGCTCCACAGGGCCCCTCTCAAGCAACCCCCCTCGAACAAAAGACCCAGAGTGGGGGAAGAATACTCTTCCTCAGACCAGGCCTCCATTACTTCAGAACATTCTGAGGACCAGGAACTTTCTTACTCCCCTTTCGAAGATTCTGATGCAGAGGAGTCCATTCCCTCTCTCTTCCCCCCCCTGAGGATTACTCTTTTGGGGAAGCCTTGCATACCTTGAGGGAACACTTCCACTGGGAAGGCCAAGAGTATTCAGACTCCAAGAAAAGGCTCAGGGATTTCCTCTTGCTCCCTCAGCACAGGCCTCTGGCTATACCTCCTGTCTTAGACATACTAGATGATGTGTATTCAGAGGCCAGCCTTAACCCAGATTCTTTACCTCCAGCTCCAGTCAAGCCTGATAGGTATTACCGGGTTCCTGATTCACACCAATTCCTATACAAAAGCCATGCGGCTGACCCAGAAACTATTTCACAGGGTCCCAAGGGAATTAAGGCCTCCACTGCCAAAAATCCATTACCTTCAGAGAGAGATTCCAGAGCTTTAGAAAGGTGGGGAAAAGGTATACACCTCGGCCACTTTAACCATGAGGGCATTAAACTGTCAGTTCCATATGTTAAAGTATCAACAGTTTTTGTTATCTCAATTGAAAAGCAAAATGTCAACCTGAACAACCAGACTTGAAGGAGTTGCAGGATTTGTTGCATAGTGCAGAGCAAGTGGGTAAACACACCTTGCAATGTGGTTTTGATGCTTTAGAGGCCTCTTGTAGAGCTGCTGTTACAGGATCAGTCATACGTAGACATGCTTGGCTCAAAGAGCAAACCTTACCAGATCATGTCAAAGCTAAATTACTAGATGCACCTTGGCCTTCAAAAAATTGGTCCTTTCCAGCCACGGACAGACCTCAAAGAGGTAGATACAGGTGCCCGAGAGGTAGAGGGCAATCTCAAGGATCATTTAGAGGCAGACAGTGGCAAACACCTACACCAAGAGGGGGTGAGGATAGTTCACAGCCATTCAGAAAGCAGACCCAATGATTTTCCAATTTGCATGCCAAGCAAGGCTCAAATGGCAGCACCTTTAGGCGGAAAACTGGCATTATTTTCGAAAAATTGGCATATTGTCACAAAAGACAAATGGATCCTGGACATTATAGACAGAGGCTACAGATTCCACTTTCACACCCTTCCAAAAATGAGAGGCATGCCAAACCTGCCACACAATCAAAGGGCAGAGGCACAAAAACAAATTTCAGATCTCATGGACATGAAAGCTATTCAAGAGGTACCTGCACAAGAACAGGGTCAAGGTTTTTATTCCAGACTATTCCTGGTACCAAGGAAGGGCAAAGATTGGAGACTTATTTTGGACCTAGCCATCCTAAACACATATTTACTCGTACCAAAGTTCAAGATGCTCACATTACAGCAGCTTCTTCCCATGCTGGGCAAGGAGTCTTGGCTGGTAACATTGGACCTCAAGGAGGCATACCTGCATGTCCCAATCAGACAAGATTGCAGAAGATACCTCAGATTTCTTGCAGGTTCATTCCATTATCAATTCTCTGCATTGCCCTTTGGCTTATCTACTGCACCTGGAGTGTTCACGAAATGCCTGGCATCAGTAATTGCCTTCTGCAGACTTCAAGGGATACAAATATACCCATATCTGGATGACTGCCTGATCCAAGCGGACAGCAAACACACTCTTCTGAAACACCTGGCATTTGTAATAATGTTGTTGAAATCTCTGGGCTACACAGTCAACAAAAAGAAGTCAAGACTAATACTCTCTCAAACAATAATTTTCCTGGGTGCCAGCTTGGATACAAACACCCAGATGGCCTACCTCACGCCAGAAAAACAAGGGCAATTAACTACGCCAGAGAAACAAGGGCAATTAACTCAATACTTCAGAAAACTGGCAACCTTCACCAGGCTGACTGCAAGGAAAATCCAGCAGACTCTGGGATTCATGGCATCTTGCATCCTGCTAATCCCATGTGCAAAGCTGCATATGAGGAAACTTCAGTGGTACCTAAAAAACTTATGGTCTCAACACAGCCACAGTTTGGAAACAATCATACTACTGATTCCATGTCTTCAAAAGGAATTTCTGTGGTGGGCTCAAGCATGCCAAAGAAACATAGGTCTCCCATTCTGCAAGCCTCAAGCAAATCAAGTCATCACAACAGACGCTTCGGACTACGCCTGGGGGGCGCACATGACAGATCGGTGCATTCAGGACAAATGGTCACAAAAACAAAAGCACCTACACATCAATCAAAAGGAAATGCTAGCAGTAATAAATGCTTTTATGGCTTTCAAAGACCTGCTGCATCCAGGCCAGCTATTGATAAAAAAGTACAGTTTTGTACCTACCATAAATGTAGATGTCAGATAGATATGCAACTGCAGTCATAACATATGGGTTGTCCTGCCTCAGGCAGCCCTCGGTCGGCCGGATTCCAAAGTCTGGGTCCGGCGTCGGCTGGTGTCGCCTCCTCTCCGACGTCAGAACGGCTGGAGTATAAAGGCATCGGCCGACGCCATCTTCTTCAGTGTTTCTTGCCCCAGATGCCAGGTGCCCTCCTAGGAAGGCTAAATTTGGTGAATGGATAAAGAATTCCAGACATGCACAACAGTAATAAACAGATACACCATAGAGATACCCCCAGCTAAAAGGAGTAGGGGTAGTGGACCCATAAAGAAGGATGCAGAGGGGTAGGAGGGTGGGAGAATCCGACTGCAGTTGCATATCTATCGGACATCTACATTTATGGTAGGTACAAAACTGTACTATGTCCTTCAAGAATGCAACTGCAGTCATAACATATGGGTTGAATACCATAGCCAAGCTGGGGGCGGTTGGAACTAAGAAAGTGATGGTGTAGCTAAAATGCCCTGCAGGACTGCCGAAGGAAGGCCTGCTCGGGATCTGGAGTATAAAGGCAGGTTGTAGTGTTTGGTAAATGTATGCACGGAGCTCCATGTAGCAGCCTCTAGAAAGTCCTTTGTAGCCACTCCTCTTAGGAAAGCTGTAGATGTGGCTATAGCTCTGGTGGAGTGTGGCCTGATATTTGCTGGCACACCTTTTCCATGGAAGGAATAGCAGAATCTGATGCAGTGTCCAATCCATTTGGAAATTGTTTGTTTGGAGATTGCTTTTCCTTGTATTCCAGCAGCATAGGCTACAAACAGTTGGTCAGACTTTCTGGTGGCCTTAGTTCTGTCCAGGTAGTAGCGTAGTTGCCTGTGTATGTCCAAAGTATGCAACAGTGCTTCCCCCCTGTTTTGAGGGTTGGGAAAGAAAGTAGGCAGGTGAATGGCTTGATTTAGAGACACCCTTGAAATTACTTTTGGCATGAATGAAGGATTGGTTCTTAGAGAGACTCTGTCCTGATGAAAAATGAGAAAAGGAGGTACTGCCATAAGTGCCTGTATCTCCGAGACTCTTCTTGCTGATGTGATTGCCAGTAGGAAAACCGTTTTCCATGAGAGAAATTGCATTTCTGAAGTTGCTGCTGGTTCAAAGGGAGGAAGAGTTAATTTTTCCAAGACGAAGTTGAGGTCCCATGCAGGTACTGGCTGTTTCCTGGGAGGTTTGATATTCTTTATCCCCCTTAGGAACTGTCTTAGCAAAGGATGTGAAAACACCGGTGGATCACAATTGTATTTCGCTGAGATAGCTGAGGCATGAATCTTTATGGAAGAATATGAGAGACCAGTATGAAACATTTCTGCCAAGTATTCCAATATCTGAGGTATACTCAATACTGTTGTATCCTGACCCCTGCTAGCATTCCAGATGCTGAATCTCTTCCACTTGGCTGAATATGTTTTTCTGGTGGAAGGTCTGCGTGCTTCAGTAAGATCTCTTTAACTTTTTTGGAAAGAGAGATATCGGAAGAAGTTATGGTAACCTCCAGGCTGTCAGATGCAATGTTTTCAGGTTTTGATGAACCGTCCTGTAATTGTGTTGTGTTAGAAGCAGAGGCCATAGGGGCAGAGGCCACGGTTTGGTCCGAGATATGCTCAACAGCAATGGGTACCAGTGCTGCCTTGGCCAGTCTGGAGCAATCAAAATGCCTGTTGGTTGTTCTGCTTTGATCTTCAGTATCACCTTGGTCAGCAGTGGCAGAGGAGGGAATGCATAAATTGTTAGGGACTTCCAGCTGAAGGAGAGAGCATCCGTTTTCCAGGCTAGAGGATGCTGGGTCCTTGTACAGAACTTTTCCAGGTGATGGTTCATGTGAGAAGCAGAGAGATCTATGTCCGGTCTTCCCCATGTCCTTGTTATTTGTGAGAAAATGTGCAGATGCAGCATCCATTCGTGTGGATCCAAGAAATTTCTGCTCAGCTTGTCTGCCAGTACATTGTCCTTGCCTGGCACAAACTGGGATTGCAAATGTATCTTCAGACTTAGGGATTTTTCCCAGAGAAGCATTGTTAGTCTGCAGAGGGGATAAGAATGAGTGCCTCCCTGCTTGTTTATATACCACATAACCGTGGTGTTGTCTGTCCTTATTAGCAAATGTCCTTGTTGAAGTGATTTTTCGAAAGTCTCAATTGCATGTATCACTGACAACATCTCTTTTTGGTTTATGTGCAGATGCCTTTCCCTTGGTGTCCATTGACCTTGAATGCATCTGCCCTCCATGTGCACCCCCCATCCATGGTCTGAGGTGTCTGTTGTAATCATTTGACCTGCTTGAGGTTTGTTGAAAGACATGCCCTTGTTTAACTGACTTGCTTGAGCCCACCACAAAAATTCTTTTTGCAGACATGGAATGAGTGGGATTACGTCCTCTAGGCTTTGGCTGTGTTGGGACTATAAAAGCTTTTTAAGTACCATTGCAGCTTTCTCATATGAAGTCTTGCCAAAGGTATCAGAAGAATGCAAGATGCCATGAACCCCAGGGCCTGCAGGATTTTCCTTGCAGTTAGCTGGGAGAACTTTGCTAGGCCTTTGAAGTACTCTGGTAACTGCTGTTGTTTTTCCTCTGTGAGATAAGCCATCTGTGTTTTTGTGTCCAGTTTGGCTCCTAGGAAAATTATCTGTTGGGATGGCAGTAGTCTTGATTTCTGAATGTTGACTGTGTATCCCAAGGCCTGTAGTAATTGAATGACATAGTCCAAGTTTACTATCAAGGTTTGCTTGTTGTCTGCGTGTATGAGGCAGTCGTCCAGGTAGGGGTATATTTGAATCCCCTGGAGTCTGCAGTGTGCCACTACTGATGCCAGGCATTTCGTGAACACTCTGGGCGCAGTAGATATGCCAAACGGCAATGCTGAGAATTGATAATGCTCTGTCCCTGCAAGAAATCTGAGGTATCTTCTGCAGCTTTGTCTGATTGGGACATGCAGGTATGCCTCCTTGAGGTCCAGAGTGACCAGCCAAGACCCCTTGCCCAGCATGGGAAGGAGTTGCTGCAACATCAGCATTTTGAACTTTGGCACAATGAGATAAGTATTTAGAGTAGACAAGTCCAGTATAGGTCTCCATTTGTTTTCCTTTCTTGGAACAAGGAACAGTCTTGAATAAAATCCCTGGCCTTGTTCCTGTGGAGATACCTTTTCTATTGCATTTATGTTTAACAGCTTTGAAACTTGAATGAGTGCCTCTGCCCTTTGATGAAGTGGCAGGTTTGGCATGCCTTGTCTTATTGGTAAAGTATGGAAGTGGAATCTGTAACCCTTGTCTATTAAATCCAGAATCCAGTTGTCCTTGGTTAAGATATGCCAGTTTTTTGAGAATAAGGATAATTTTCCGCCCAAAGGTGCTTCTCTTTGAGCCTTTGTAGGCGGTATGAAAGTCAAGTCATTGTGGTTGTCCTTGTGGTGCAGCTGGGCTGCCTGCCACTTCTTTGATTTGGTGGTTGCCATTGGCCCCTGTAGAACCTCGGTATTGCCCTCTACCTCGGGCACGCCTATTTTCCCCTTTGAAACTTGTCAGTGTCTGGAAAGGACCAATTCTTTGAAGGCCAATTCCTGCTGAATCTGGGTGGCTGAACCTGGAGGAAATCTTTGACTGTCTGTACTGATTTAGCTTTTTCCTCAATGGACTTCAACACATCTTGTGCATTAGCACCAAAAAGCTTCTGTTTTTCCAGAGGTGCCTCAAGTAACTCTACTTTAACATGGTCTGGCAGTGGCTGTTCATTTAACCAAGCATGTCTACTTATAACAGCCCCAGTCATAGCTGCCCTACATGAAGCCTCCAATGCATCATAACCACACTGAAGAAAATGATTGTTAACCTGCTGAGAGTTATGTACTAGATCCTGCAATGCCTTCATATCAGTAGGCTCAGGGGAGGCTAGCTTTTTCTGTAAGTCATCCAGTAAAAAATCCTGGTACTGAAACATATGAAAAAGGCAGTTGAGTGACCTCATGGCCAGGGTGGTGGATGTATAAACTTTTTTATCCCATCTCTCCAGGGACCTAGCTTCCCTATCTGCTGGCAGTGGATTCTTGGCTGTGGATGTAGCCACTCCCTTGGGGCCCTGTGAAATAGTTTCTAGATCCACAGAATGGGCCTTAAAGATATGCTTGTGGGTGTCAGGGACCCTATAATATCTGTCTGGCTTGACAGGAGCAGGAGGGAGAGAATCAGGGTTAGCACTGGAGTCGGAGAAAACATCATCCAGGACATACATAACTGGAGGGATAGCTAAAGGTCTGTGCTGGGGAAGCTTAAGGAAGGTACGTAGCCTTTTCCTGGAATCGGAGAATTCCTGACCCTGCCATTTAAAATGCTCCCTCATGGAGTGAAGGACTTCACCGAACGAAAAATCCTCTGGAGGAGAGGCAGAGGGAATTGATTCCTCAGCATCAGAGTCCTCATAGGCCTGGAAGGATTCTTCTTGGGTATCAGAATGCTCAGAATCCTCAGAGGCTTCATCTGAAGAGAGGTTGTCGACCTGCTCAGTTCTGGGCCTTTTCTCTGCAGGCGGCTGAGAACCTCTGTCTGGATGAGGCTGAGACCCCCTAATAAGAGAAATTAGATCTGCCGCAAGAGACATTATCTGTTTATCAAAAGAAGGGGCCTGTGCAGTAGGTTTAGGATGGGCCTTGGACTGGCTGGCGGCCTTAGCACGTGCAAAGGCCTTGATGGACATGGATACAGGAGGCCTAGCTGCCCCACGTGCAGGAGTAACCTTGTCCACAGGAATGGTGTCGGGTAGATCCAGAACCTCGGTTTCTGGAGGAAAGTCAACAACCGGCACCAGAGTAGACTCAGAGACCGAAGGACGAGTGACCACTGTCGTCGGCCTGGAGCGGTTGAATTACTGCTTCTGAAGGGACCTTAGCACTTGCGGAGGATTTAGGAGGAGTATCGGTAGAGGGCGCGGGCCGAGGATGTCGGTCCCGGTCCTTACGTTTTTTGGAAGTTGGAGTTGTCGGTAGATCCAACGGCATGATACAAGTGAAAGAATCACCGAAAAAGTCTTCGGCAAATTCTGCCCGGCGCCTGAGAGTGCGCTTATTAAAGCAAGCACAGGCAGCACAGGCCGAGACGTCATGGTCTGGGCCCAGGCAAGGAAGGCAATAAGAATGGAAGTCCTTATGAGGTATTTGTTTACCACAAGACAAACAATTATTAACTTTCTCAATTTGTTCTGACATCGGCTGAGGCAAGAAAAAATGTTCCCCATTGGGGTACTTCGCTTTTAGATAACTTCGGTACTGAAAACACAGGAGCTGACCGACCGGCACTTGCGAACTGCTTCTGCTTCGGGCACCGCGCGGCAAGAAAGACTGAAGAAGATGGCGTCGGCCGATGCCTTTATACTCCAGCCGTTCTGACGTCGGAGAGGAGGCGACACCAGCCGGAACCAGACTTTGGAATCCGGCCGACAGAGGGCTGCCTGAGGCAGGACAACCCATTTGTTATGACTGCAGTTGCATTCTTGAAGGACATCAGACAACACCACAGTGATGTCGTACATAAACAAACAGGGAGGAACTCGTTCATACCCCCTGTGCAGACTAGCCATGTCCCTTTGGAGCATGGCTCTGGAATTGCAAGTCCAACTTCAAGCACAATTCCTGCCAGGGAAGGAAAACACACTGGCAGACAACCTGAGCAGAAATATGACAGATCCACATGAATGGAAGTTGCATCCTCAAGTTTTTACAATGATAATTCAAGCATGGGGAAGGCCAGACATAGATCTCTTTGCCACCCACAGAAATTACCAATTGACAAAATTCTGCTCAAGGACCTTTCATCCACAGGCCTGGAAAGAGGACGCACTCTCTTTCATTTGGACAACAATGACGGTTTATGCCTTTCCCCCTCTTCCACTTCTGGCCAAAGTTCTATTAAAAGCCAGAGCAGACATAGCAAAGATGATTCTCATTGCTCCAGACTGGCCAAGACAACACTGGTACCCACTCCTGAGGAGCCTGACGCATTCCCCACCATGGATCCTGCCTCTAATGCCTCTTCTACTGACTCAGCACAACTTCAAAACTCTTCACAGTCAGCTGAAAACACTCAATCTAGCCGCATGGAGGATTGCTTAAACTCACAGCAGACCCTACTCTCCAAGGAGGTGCAGGATGTCATTTTGGAGGCCAGAAGGCGTTCTACTAGAAAAGCCTACTCCGCAAAACGGAAACGGTTTTGTGCCTGGAATCAGAAAAAGGGTCAGAATCCTGGAATACTGAATTTACCTCTAATACCACAGTACCTAGCCGAGCTGTTAAGCAGTGGACTTTCATTCTCCTCCATCAAAATCCATGCCTCAGCCATTTCTGCAGAGTACAACACTGATCCTCCTTTATTCTCTCATCCTCTCTTAAGACAGTTCCTCAGAGGGGCTAAGAATATAAAACCCCCAAGGAAGCAACCAGTACCTGCTTGGGACCTCAGTTTCATTCTAGAAAAACTAACCCTGCCTCCTTTTGAGCCAGCTGCTTCAACAGATCTGCAATATTTGTCATGGAAAACAACCTTCCTTCTAGCTATCACCTCAGCACGCAGGGTTTTGGAACTACAAGCCCTCATGGCTGTGCAGCCTTTCATCATTTTCCATCAGGACAGAGTTTCCTTACGAACCAATCCTTCATTTATGCCAATGGTAGTATCCAGGGTAGCCTTGAATCAGGCTATCCACTTACCTACCTTTTACCCTAATCCACAAAACAAAGGGGAGAGGCTACTACATTCCTTGGACGTTCACAGACAGCTCCATTATTATTTGGACAGAACAAAGCCTTTCAGAAAATCAGAGCAACTCTTTGTGTCCTATGCTACAGGTGCTCAAGGGAAGCCTATTTCCAAACAGACTATCTCAAAATGGATAGCCCACTGCATACGCTTTTGTTACTCTATTCATGGTAAAACTGTACCTACAGGCATCAGATCTCACTCCAAAACGGCTTTGCCACTGCAGTCTTGCAGGGCATCCTGGCTCCTCCTAGTTCCACTTAGTGCCTACCACCCCTTTATTAGCTTTGGGATTCTACTCATCTGTTATGACTGCAGCTGTATGCATGATGAACATAGTACAGTTTTGTACCTATGATAAATGTAGATGTTCGAGTGCTAATACAGCTGCAGTCCAGGTTTCCCTCCCTCCTTCCCCTCTTGGGACAGGCCTAATGGCTAACACCTCCTCATACAACCTCATTGGGGTATTCTTTTATGGTATATTTGCTTGCAACTCCTGTTTTTTGATTATATTGCATTTGCTTTATTACATAAATTTATGTTTTGCCCTCCTTCTGGGGGCACCTGACATCTGGGGCAAGAAAAACTGAAGAAAATGGTGTTGGCTGGTTCTTTTATACCCCTGTCGCACTGACGTCAGGGAAGAAGCGACGACAACCGACTCCGGACCTAGACTTTGGAATTCGGCCGACCGATGACCCGCCTGACGGCAGGAAAACCCATCTGTTATGATTGCAGCTGTATTAGCACTCGAACATCTACATTTATGGTAGGTACAAAACTGTACTTTCCGCTTATTTCCATCCGACTTTGCAAGACCTTCCTCAAGGGAATATTCCACAGCAGACCTCCCATCAGAGAGCCGGTGGAGGCATGGAATCTCTCCCGGGTACTTCAGTGTCTCTCTCTCTACCCCCTTTTGAGCCTGCGGCTGCATGTGATCTAAAATTCCTGTCATGGAAATCTTTATTTCTGGTGGCAGTCACTTCTGCCAGATGAATATCCGAGTTGCAAGCCTTATGTATCAAGAGCCCTTATCTGATCTTCTTAGTACTAACCCATCCTTTCTTCCCAAGGTGGTTTCCGACTTTTCTATTAATCAGTCCATTGTATAACAAGGGAGAATGCTCCCTACATTCATTGGATTTTCACAGACAGTTAAGTTTCTACCTGGACAGGTAAAGTCCTTTCGCAAGTCGGACCAACTTTTTGTCTCCTTTGCTGGCCCTAGAATGGGAGGTGCAGTATCGAAAGTTACCTTGTCAAAATGGCTCAGAGATTGCATTAGCTTTTCATATTCGCTTACGAATGAATCTAAGCCTGGTTAAATCAAAGCTGACTCAACTAGAGCTTTTGCAGCATTGGTTGCCTTCCACTCTAGGGCCTCCATGGATGACATCTGTGCAGCTGCCATTTGGGCTAAACCACACTTATATCAATCATTACAAATTGGATGTTGTCTCCAGAGGGAGAGCTGCCTTTGGCTCAATGGTTCTCAGGAATGTTCTTCCATAAGAGCCACCCAGGTTCTCTAAGCAGCTTGAGATTCTGTCCCATCAGTGATTAATAGGAAGAAGATTAACAACTTCAGATAAAGAAGTTATGTCTTACCATAACGTTCCATCTAAGTTGTTCGTCTTCCTCCAGTCATCACTTCCCACCGACCCCAACCAAAGGCTGCTGGTGGATTCTTTGGGTCCTAGTGGTGTCCTAGGGTATTTGCGCTGAGATGGCCTCTGACTTTTTGGTTCTTCTGTATGTTGCATGCAGACTCGATCTGAGGAGACTGAGTGAACGGCATTGTGGGTAAAAGCTTAGCTTGAGAGTTTTGTGGCTGCACGCAAGCTTGGTAATAGGCCGACTCGGTTCCGAGGTCTCAGAACCAAACCCATTTCTGTAAGTTTCCTTTCTAAAGTTGTTTGAAGAACGTTCACCAGTGAATTAATTAATGGTTAAGGTAGTGTCCAAGAAGGAAACTGAAGAGCCTTTGCCAGCAATAACAAACTTTAGAAAACCAATGCTAGTGGACAAGGAATCTACAAATAGCTGCAATTTGTTGTTCACTGCCTCCTCATACAAAAAAAAAAAAATCATCAATAAATCTACAGTACTGTTCAATTAGTTGAAACCCGGGTAAATACACCATCGTGTCCAATTCCCACTCGCTTAAAACAGTGTTGGCGACCACAGGTGCCATTTTAGTGCCAATGGCAACACCCCTCACTTGTATATAAATCTGTTTGTTGAAATGAAAAAAGTTGTTGTCTAATGCCAAATCCATAAGTTTATCCAAAGAATCAATTCTGCTTTTCGGAAACTTACACTTGTACGGGAAATATTTAATATAATTAAGGCCTTCCTCATGAGTGATACTCGTGTATAACGCAACTGTGTCTAGTGTGACTAGTAAACAATTTTCCCCTGTAAAACTGGCCTTGTGTAGTCTGTTCAAAAAGTCCTAAGAATCCCTTATGTAGAAGGGGGTGACTTGAGCAGTGGGATTAAGTATGAAATCAACATACTGAGCCATTTTCTCGTTTTTTTGTCTTATAATTGAAAACAGTCTAAAAGGTGGATTGGTAGAATTCTTGTGTACCTTGGGAATTCCAAAAAGCTTACCCAAACGAGGGGAGGGTGAATACATGAAGTGAAAATCTTCTTGAGAAATGAGATGATCAGTGACAAGAGACCTGAGTACGTTATCAATGTGATTAAAGTGAATGGAAACGGTGTCTAAAGAAACCTTATCATAAAAATCATCACTTAAAATCTGTTCAATAATGGAAATGTATTTGTCATGTTGCATCAAAACTACGCCTGTGCCTTTATCGGCTTTTATTATTCTTAAATTGTGGTCATTGGTCAAATCTAAAGCTAGTCTTTCGTTATTAGATAAATTAAACCATTTCTCATTACACTGTGTATTCATGAAGTCTCTAAGGTCTTGTTCACATACTTGAACAAAGGCCAAAATGGTGTTGTGAAGAGGAAGATTAAAAAGGATTTTCTTAATTAAAATACACCAATTTCACAAAACAAAACAAAAAAACCCCTTCAAAACACTAAAAGTGGGGGGCTTTGCTCCCCACACCCCCGCTACTTAAATATACAGACTCCGAGATCGCACCACAGTGGAGGAAATGGCATAGTCCCAAAAATGGCCCAGTGATTTTTTTTTTTCACGTGGAAATAAATCGCTGTTCCGTGTCTTTGGGATTTCAAGCTTTTGCTTTTAAAGGGTCAATAAGTTATCATTCGCTGATTTAATATACACTCGTGTAAATATGTCTGTGTGTGTGTGTGTGTGTGTGTGTGTGTGTGTATATATATATATATATATATATATATATATATATATATATATATATATATATATATATATATATATATATATATATATATATATATATACATATATATATATATATATATATATATATATATATATATATATATATATATACACTTCGGTCGGGCACATACAATGTCGACCTACAATGTTGAATCCAAAATTCCGAATAGTAAACCACAACAAAACTGAATACATCTACTTCAGGGTTCGATGTATTCAACATAGCAGAAGGTGATGTCACTCACCTTCTGCTATGCACAGTAATGTACCATTGAACTCTACATTCGATGGTACGTTAATTTTACTATTTTGCAGGGGGGCTGCACCCCTGCAACACCCACGTAATGGGTTGCACCCCCCACACCCTGCACATTAAATAAACCAATTCCAAGATCGCACTACACTGAGGAAATGGGGTGATTCCCTGTTCCTCACTGAAGCATGACCTCCCTCTACAGTCTCGGTACATCGCTTACCAAATGGTCAAGTGCACCATGCAACTTTACTAAACTTGGTCGACCTCTCTTTTTGATTGCCTTCCCCTTGGAAACCTTGACTTCGACCATCGGCTGTTCGACTGACTGCCATTCAGGTAAGTCATGTTAAACCTGTGTGTTTTTTGTGTGTGTGTGTGTGTTTGTGTGTGTGTGTGTGTGTGTGTATGTGTATATATATATATGTATATATATATATGTGTATATATATATATATATATATATATATATATATATATATATATATATATATTTAGTTTTTGTGGTATATCTTTAAAATCTGGCAAGTGTTTATTTACTGCATTGCTCTCTTACTTAGGTTTCTTAGCTATAAATCTTAGTTCATTCTGAAGTATGCTACTTTACTCCCCCACCAAACCTTTCTGAATGCATTATTATAAAATAACTGCCTGTTATTGTCTTCATGCTTATCCTAGAATCTCTGCTTTTCTCTTTTCCTAGTTGAACTCTACAGTTCCCTACAAAACTGTGTCTACAGGACTGCAATTAGTTTCTCTCAGCATTTAAACAGCGTAGGTTGCACACACAAAAAGCATTTGTTAAACTTTCACTTACAGTGCTGTGTAATTAAGCAGGTCACCATATTGGTCAGCCATAGGGCTCTTTTTTTCTACTTGAGTGGTTGCCTCCTTCCCTTGTAACTTAAGTAAATTGACTCTTACATTAACAGCTATAATACTTACCTTATAGCTTTTGGGCACCTTAGGTAACCTTGTAAACTGCAATAGCCCTGCTACGTTCGCCCTCGCTATGCTCGGGCTCTCTTAGCTCCCCTCCCTGCCCCAATTCCCTCCCACCCAGTACCTCTAAATTTATAGTACTATAGTCACTCCCCCACTTTCTAGATCCTGTCTGCTTTCATCTGGGATAATTCCACCCACCCCCATTCTACTACCTACATTTTAATAGCACCTATTAGCTTTCATCTGGCATTCTTCCATCCCCCTTTCAATACCTTTACCTCACCACTCTTATCTTCTGGTGTTGCATCACCAGGTAAAACAGTTCCTTAACTCACTAGCTGAATCACATATAATGATATACTCCTCTTTACTACCCCTCTTGTTCACATCATACCTCCGTACCTTGTATGAAAACCAGTTTCTCACAGGATTTCAGGTCCCAAAAACCATACTTACAGTACCAGATCCTATCCAACATCTTGTTCAGTCTATCAACATCACAACCCCAGGCACATTAGCTCTAGATCCAAACACTACCACAAACTAATAAACAAATTCCGGAAGTTCATCACCAAGTATAGACTCAACCTAATACTTGGTGGTGATATTCACCCCAACCCTGGCCCACTCACTTCAGATACACATACCCCCTCTACTTGCAATCTAAGCTACAAACCTACAATTAATAGGCCAACTAACTCTCTCCTAGTCTGTCATCTCAATATTAGAAGCATTAATAACAAGTTACATGAATTGCATGCACTTCTGGATGCCCACTCCCCTGAGATTCTCTGTTTATCTGAAACCTGGTTAAAACCGAGCACTAAAGACAATGAAGTATTACCACCTGGGTACAGCATACACAGGCTGGATCGTGCTTCGAGGAAGGGGGGGGGGGGTTAGCTGTACTCTATAAATCTGAGTTGAATGTCACCATAGATGTAATGCAACCACCTCAGATTAATAACTTGGACATTCTTGCCACCAAATTAGAATTTAATAAAAATAAATGCATTAATATCATCTGTATGTACATTCCCCCAGGTAACAATATATCTACATTTGAAGATATCCTGCACTAGCTGTCATGTCACTACCCCCAAGAAACCCTACTACTTGGAGACTTTAACATAGACTGGGGCATCTCTTCCTCAGAATCCCCAACCACCCATATTAACCTGCATGCATTTACACAAATTATATTCACCCCTACCAGGATAAACCCAATCAAAAATTAAGTATTCTTGACTGGGTACTTATAAATATTCACCCCCAACTTTACACCTCTGGTACCCTCCTTTATGGCCTAAGCGATCACCTTCTCCCATATGTAATTAAGCACAAAACCATTAATTCCCAACAACCCTTACTCAGAAAGGTTAGAAACAATAAAAACTTTGACCCTGCCAAATTCCAATAAGAACCAAACTCATGTAATTGGTCTATTCTAAAACACCTCCCCTTAGAGGAAGCAGTAGCATACTTTAACAACAAATTCCTTGAGATCCTTGATTTGCATGCACCTGTTCGTTATAAGAGAACCAAGGCAAAAACTGCGCCATGGCTTTCTAAAGAGTCTAAACTCAAAATTACCCTTAGAAACAAAGCATGAGCTTATGGCGTTCTTCTAAAGACCTGCAAGATTACATTAAATACAGGCAATCCAGGAACGAAACCAAAAAATCAATTTTACAAGACAAAAAACAATACTACTGTAATTTACAGACAGTAAATCAAAATAACCCTCAGAAGTTTTGGGCAGATTTAAATAATCTACTACATCCTGGACAAACTTCAACCCCAATCCTTGCTGCTACTATTGATAAAACCCCTGAAGATGTTTCTGATAGTTTTAACCAATTCTTTACTGAGACAATTCAAGCTCTAGCTAGCCAACTACCTCCTAGCTCCCCTGGTCCTGAAAGTAGCACCCCTAGAAACCTACTCACGTTCAGCTTCCAACCAGTCGCCACTTCACTTATCCGTACCTTGATCAAAAAATTAAAATCCACTACACTTTCTGCTGATCAACTCCCTGCCGAGTACCTACAAAAATCAGCTGATACTATTGCTTACCCCGTCTCAATACTAATCAATCGAACCATAGTAGAAGCTAAAATTCCCACCATCTGGAAAATGTCCTATGTAATCCCACTTCACAAAGGAGGCAGCTCTACTGAATTCTCCAATTATAGGCCAATAGCTGTACTCTCTCCACTTGCAAAGATTATGGAAAAATGTATTCATAGACAGCTCATGCACCGCCTAATCCAGAATCACTTTATGGCAGACACTCAGCATGGCTTCAGTCCTCATCACAGCACTACTTCAGCCCTCCTAGCCTTTACCAACACCATAAACCATAATCGCAACAATAATTATATATCCTCAGCCCTCTTCTTGGATCTTTCCAAGGCATTCGTTATGGTTGATCACCAACTTTTAATCCACACCCTGCAAACATTCAGTCTAGATACTGGAGCCCTTCAGTGGTTTCAATCCTACCTGAATGGTCGACAGCAGGCTGTCCTCTGGCAGAACAAACTTTCTAACTTTCTGCCTAACACCCTTGGAGTACCACAAGGCTCTATACTAGGGCCCTTGCTGTTCTCCGTCTTCGTTAACGACCTTTATACTGTCATCCCAAAATCAGCTGTATCCAATATGCTGATGACTGTACTCTGATTTGCTCAGCCACATCTCCAGTAGAGTTATGGTCAGCTACCCAGACCACCTTTAATACAATAGAAAATTACTTTCTGACCATCGTCTGATCTTAAATCCCCAAAAAACTAAAATGCTGCTATTTTTACCAACACGTAGGTCTACCGCTTTCACCTTTACCATAAAATCAAATGATGGCACAATAATATCTCCTGACCCCTCTACAAAACTATTAGGTGTCATCATAGACAATAATCTAAAATTTGACCTACATGTTAACCAAACTATCAAAACCATCAATAAAAAACTAAGGTCACTTTACAGAATAAAAGCTTTCCTAAATCCTCCAGTTAAAATTGCCATAGATCGCTCTCACCTTCTTTCAACCCTTCTGTATGCATCCCCTCTACTCTCGAATTTAAACAAGACTGTTTTTAACAAACTCTCAATTTGCTACAACCACATTGCCAGGTTTGCCACTGGGCTGCCTTTTAGGATGCATCATTGCATCAATCTAAATCAGCTTGGGTGGCTTGAACTACCCAGCCTAATCCAGTATAACCAACTGATTATGGCCTATAAAATCCTCTATAATCCAGACAATACTCCTTCACTTAAAAATATTATTACCCCCTATAACAATCCTAGACCGCTTCGATCCTCTAACAAACTACTAATTCAGACTAACAAAATTAATAACACAGCCGGTGATTCTCTCTCTGCAAACTCTGCAAGTAGAACCTGGAACTCTTTTCCAGCTGATATTACCTTACTTTCCACCTTAGGTCAATTTAAAACTAGACTCAAACAACATTTGTCACTTAACTGGCTATGTCAGTGTCTCAAGCCTGGCTAACTCTCTCTAGAATGTGTAAAAATCTGTTAACCAATTTACAGTGTAATTTAATTTAATCCTGATTTGCGCTCAGGTTTAACTGTGACCTGTGGAACTTGTTTAACTTGCTTATTTATGTAATCTCTGTAAATAGGCTGTTTGTAATATGTAATGCTCTATCTGCTTATCCTTGGAGCTTTTCTCCCCGGGCCTCTGCTGAAAATGGACATGCATCCAGGCGGACTATCCCGGTCAACAAATGTAAAATAAATATATATATATATATGTGTATATATATATATATATATATATATATATATATATATATATATATATATATGATGTGTGTGTAGTAAAAAAAATAACAGTGAAAAGAAATGCATGTATATTTCTGTTTGCTAGTTTTCTGTCTGCTAGAATGTATGTAGGGTAATATAGTCCGTTAGATGCATACATTTCTTTATGCTGAAAAAGGGTTAAACTGTTATTAGCTTCTTTCTTCTTCTTTCTGCTTTCCCAGTCAGGGGTCGCCACAGCGGATCTGTCCGCTCATGATTGGCATTGGAATTTTACGGTGTTGAGTTGCTAGCCCGGAGCCTAACCTTCCACAGAAGGCACATACATGCACACACACACCTAAGGCCAATTTAGAGTATCCAATCCACCTACTGCAACTGTTATTAGCCAAGAATCAAAGCAAACGGCATGCATCTCTAAATGTAACATGAGGGTCTGGTACAGCTTGAGAAAAATGCTGATAGGGATAAAGCCTTAAAAATGCATTCAGCGGAATGTTCAGTGTCTAGTACAAGCTTCAAGGATAATTACAGATAAGAAATCCCTGAAATACAGGTGCAAGGAAAGAAAACTCCCTATTGGTTTGGAGACAAGGATGTCTCCCTGAACTGTCACGTAATTCACCTTGAAACAAAGCGCAAAGTAGCTTAACAGACTTATGACATCAGAAAATGCCAAAGTAACAGAGTGCAAATTCCCAAGGTTTAAACAACATATTGTTCTCATGAACAAAATCCAGATGGTACAGAAGAACATATAAAAAGGCACAAAGTGTATGATGATAGATCTGATTTTGTTGTTGGATGTGAGTGCTGAGGAACAAAAATGGATACACCCAGTATTTCCAAATGCAGTTCTCTGTATCAAGCACAGTTTCTCTTAAGAGCACACAGGAACACACACAGCCCAAGGTCTGGGTTTCTCTGTCAGTCTCTCCCCAGGTTTCCAGTAAGGCCTTCCCACTGGCACAGCTGCAGAGTTAAGTCCTCAGCTGAGTGTCCAAGCCAAGTCCGCCACCGTTCTCTATGTGAAACCAGTGTTTCATGTCCCTGCTTCAAGTAGCTGACACACACACACACCTGGGAAAGACTGGCACAGGTTTACTAGCTTATCCCCCTTCTGTTCAGACTAAAAGGTAGTTACTGCCACCAGACATTCCCAAGCCAGCTACTCTAAGGTTCTTAGAAGGGTACCCAATTATACTGCGTAACATTAATATGAACTGTAGTTTGACCAATGCAGTAAGGCTTTCAGGAGTGGCCACAGTGTCACCAAACCAGATACGAGTACTCTCAAATGTTAAAATTTTATCTAAAGGAACAGCCACAATGAGAAGTTTAATGTATTTAATAAATAATAAAAGAACATGAAAACAATAAATATCTATTTACAATAACAGCAAAGTTTCAATCAAAGGTAATATGAAAATAACACCGATGAATAGATTTACACAGATAAAGCAAAATAGTACTTAACTAATCTTACTATATTTTCCTTTCCTGACTGATCTAAGGAATTGTTATTCCTTGGTCACTTGCTAGGGCAAGGCAAGATGAAGAAGGTGAGCGATGCTTCAATGTCAGGTTTCCAAAACAGAGTGCCCTGCGTTTTCAGTCTCACCTAATATTAAATGTTTTTCTTTCCTCTAGATTGCAGAATGACCTCACGTTCATCTGGTCATCTGACTTCTGGTTCCCATGCAACCCTCCTTGGCTAGAAGCTGTCAAGGTTTAGCACATAGGTGTCAATAATACAGGCACGCAACCCCCCCCCCACACACACACACACACACACACACACACACAAACACACACAGCCTTGCTAAGATCTGCTGCAGCTCCTGGAAGTCATAAAAAGTACAGTTGTGTACCAACCATAAATGTAGATTTTTTGAGTGTATTCACTATTGCAGTCATTACACTTGGGTTATCCTGCTGGCAGGCTACCCGCAGTCGGCCTGAATTCCAAAGTCCTGGTTCGGCGTCGGTTGCTGTCGCCTCTTCCCTGACGTCAGTGCGCCAGGGGTATAAAAGATGCAGGTGACGCCATTTTCTTCAGTTTTTCTTACCCCAGATGTCAGGTGCCCCCATAAGGGTAGGCTAAAAAATTCTGATCATAAAAAAGCATGCACATAAACTTAATCTACAAGCAAATACACCACATAGGTTGTGTAGAATAGAGAAGTACAGGTAAGTCCTAGCAATGAAAGGGGGATGTTGGGAGGGTAACCTGGCCTGTAACAGTAAATACACTCTAACATCTACATTTATGGTAGGTACACAACTGTACTATGTTCATCGTGTTTCACTGTTGCAGTCATTACACTTGGGTTGAATCCCAAAGCTGAGGTTGGGTGGCTGGGCCAAAATAGAATTAGGAGTGGCTCTAAGGCCCTGCAGAACTGCAGTGGCAAAGCCTGCTCTGGATTTAGAGTAAAGAGGTAAGTGGTAGTGCTTTGTGAAAGTGTGCACTGAAGTCCAGGTTGCAGCCTCCAAAATGTCCTTGGTTGGTACTCCTCTGAGGAGGGCTGCTGAAATGTCTGCTGCTGTGGTAGAATGTGGCCTAATGCCCTTAAGCACTGATTTGTCAAGTTGTGAATAGTAGAAACTAATGCAGTGGCCTCTCCACTTTGAAATAGTCTGCTTTAAAATAGCGTTCCCTTGTGATCCTGCAGCATATGCCACTAAGAGTTGCTCAGTCTTTCTGAAAGCTTTAGTTTTGTCCAAGTAAAGGCGTAGCTGTATGTGTATGTCCAAAGAATGCAGAAGTCTCTCCCCCTTATTCTGCGGGTTTGGATAAAGGTAGGCAAATGTATGGTTTGGTTAAGGGCCACACTGGACACTACTTTAGGCATAAATGTTGGGTTTGTCCTTAGAGAAACCCTGTCTGGATGGAAAATAATAAAGGGTTCCACAGCCATTTGTGCCTGTAATTCTGAGACTCTTCTTGCTGAAGTTATTGCTAGGAAAAGAGCTGTTTTCCATGTTAAGTATTTTATCTCCGCTGTATTGGCTGGCTCAAAAGGAGGCATTGTGAGTTTTTCCAAGACAAAATTGTGGTCCCATGCAGGTATTGGAGCTCTCCTTGGAGGTCTTATGTTTTTGGCCCCTCTGAGATAACTGCCTTAGCAGTGGATGAGAGAAAATAGGTAGGTCCGTATTGTAATGAGCTGAAATGGCAGAGGCATGGATCTTAATTGATGAGAAGGATAGGCCTTTGTCCAGCATCTCAGTTGGGTATGGTAAAATTTGAGGAATATTTGGAACAAGTGTGTCAATTCCTTGTGCCTGGTTCCAAGCACAGAATTTCTTCCATTTTTCTGCATAAGATTTTTTGGTGCTGGGCCTCCTGGCCTCCAAAATAACATCCATAACTCCTTTAGAGAGAGGTGTGTTGTGAATGGTTACATTATCCGCCATGCAGCTAGACTTAGAGTTCTGAGTTGGCTGTGTAGGATCTGATTGTTTTGTTGGGTCAGCAAATGAGGAATTTGAGGTTATGTTCAGGCTGGGCCTTGAGACAAGCTCTTTAGGATTGGGTACCAGTGCTGGTGTGGCCAGTCTGGGGCAATCAGGATCATTTTTGGCTTCTCGTGTCTGACCTTTAGGAGTACCTTGGGGAGGAGAGGCAGAGGAGGCATATACTGAGAGGGGTTTCCAGCTGAATGAAAGGGCATCCACTTTCCATGCTTGTTCGTGATAAGTCCGAGTGCAGAATCTTTGTAGCTGGCAGTTGTGAGAGGAGGCAAATAGATCTATGTCTGGGCATCCCCATTTCCCTGTTATCATTCTGAAGATTTGTGGATCTAGTTTCCATTCGTGAGGATCCTTGAGGTTTCTGCTTAGTTCGTCTGCCAAAGTATTTGTCCTTCCTGGCAGGAATTGTGCTTGCAGGTGTACTTGATAAGTCAATTCTGTGTTCCGCAAAGTCATGGCTTGTCTGCAGAGGGGGTAGGAATGTGTGCCTCCTTGCTTATTTATGTACCACATGACTGTAGTATTGTCCGTCTTTATCAGCAGTTGTCCTGGATGAAGTAGGTCCTTGAAGGCTGTCAGTGCATTCTGTACAGCTAGCATCTCTTTTTGATTGATATGAAGATGTATTTGGCTTGTGGGCCATGTGCCCTGAATACATTTTCCTGCCATGTGTGTCCCCCAGGCATAATCTGATGCATCTGTTGTTAACGTCTGCCTGTCTGTGGGTAAAGCGAATGGCTGTCCCATGTTGTGGTGACAGGCCTGTGCCCACCATCGAAACTCCTGTTGCGGGCAGGGAATGAGAGTAATTAATGATGTTATGTGATCCTATCTCGCCTACATTCTGACTGATGGGCTCGGGGCCGATCCCTCGGCTCCGACTCGGCATGCTTATGTTATAGAGCGAGGCCTCTAATTGGCTGAGCTATCTTTATCCCAGGATGCACCACCACTAATCCCCCAGATCTCGTTTGCCGCTTACAGAGCTTGGACGTGGTCTCAACATTGGCTGGGCTAAGTACTATATTAATAGTCTCTTTTCCTGTCAGTAGTTCTCTCTTTTCAACCCAAAAGCTGTTTTAACGGCTATTTTTTGTGTACGAATGTGTCTCTTGCTGTTTTATTAAATTTTGCTTTAATTTTCCTGTCAGAGAAGGTTCCGTTTCAGTTAGAGGGGCCTTCCCTTGTACTAACTACCTTAGTGGTTATGTGTGGGTCAAGTACCGGTTTAAGTTAGAGGGTCTTGACCCTCCTTGTTTTCTTCCCTATCTTTTCTGTTTGTTTTAAAAAAAAAAAAAAAAAAAAAAAAGTTTCTTTCAGTTTATATTCTGAGTACGGGCATATTTATTTGTACCTGTGTCCTAAAACTGTTTAAAGTTTACTGTTGTGTTCTGTTTTTTCTGCATAACTATGTCTAAAGAACATAAACCCTCCGGGTTTAAAAAGTGCACGAGGTGTGGGTTAAAATGTCCATAACGGACCACTCCTCGTGCCTACTGTCTTGGCGCCAAACATCTCCAAGAATCGTGCAGTGTATGCCATGTGTTTTCCTCCGAGTCCTCCAGGAGAGGAAAAACAAATTAATCCTAAAAGGATTAATCAAGCCTTCTTCGAGGAGGCTTTATCTTCCTCTCCGTCTCCTTCTAAGAAGAGAAAGCGGCTCCGACCAGTCAGTCAGAACCGACGGCTAAAAGGTAAGCAGACTTCTCCATCGGCTCCACGGACTTCGGAGCCGAGGTCGGAACGGTCTGCCTCGATGCCTCCTACCTCGACCCTCTGGTTTCGGAGCCGAGGTCTGGAGCATCGAGGCGGGTCACCCTCATCGGCTCCACTGATATTGGAGCCGAGGGGTCATCGGCTCAGACACTTCCCCTCGGGCGAAGTCCTTATCGGCGCCGAGGGAAATTTTGAAAGTTTCCTCGAGCCGATAATGGAGTCCTTTCGAGCCGGGTCCCGAGCCCTTCGGAGCCGATGGAGAAATCGGTTCGGGCCCGATCGGTATCCTCGAGATCTTCCAGGATGTCTGATTCGGACATCAACAGGGTACTCCTTCGACTCTTCCAGTCTCCGGTGTTCCAAAAGATGGTTTCGGCTCCAGCCCATTTGGCTTCGGAGCCGATGGCCCACTCCCTTACAGTACTTCCTCCTCCAACAGCTTCGGCACCGTTGGAGCAGGTGTTGGTGGAACCAGTGGAGGTGTTAGGGTCAGGCCCAACCCTTGCTCCAACTCCGGCTCCTGGGTCGGAGTTCAGTGCACGGACTTCTTCCTTCGGCCCTGGGGGGAAGGCTTCGGGATTGATTCCTTCTGTCCCAAGTCTCCCTCTTGGTGCGTCGGCGGCGGGAGTACCGTCCACTGTCGTGGCCACGGAGGGGGGTCCTTCCCAGGATTCTGGTGGTCCCGCCTTCAGGGCTATGAGGAGTGCTCTAGCCAAATCTTCTTTGGCTACCTCCACAGTTTCCCTCCTTCCCTACATTTGGAGACTGGGTCGTTGGCAGTTCCCCTGTCAGCAGACAGCGGAGCCCCTGGGCCTCAGGTTACCCCCGCTGGGGTTTCTCCTCCTGGAGGTCCTTCTGAAGCCTCTTCGGAAGAACCTCCCAGGAAGAAAACGTGCAAGAGGAAGCACGTTGACTCCTGACGAAGTCTTTGACATCTGACACCGATCTCGATGATGCAGAGGGTCCTGTCGTCCTCGGATGATGTCTCCTTTGCAGACATCCTAGAAGCCCTAAAACAACGAGGCGGCTGGCAGTCCAAACCTCCCTCTGCTGATGAGTCGGTGTTCCTGAAGGCCTCGGGCTCAGCCCTCCGCCTCCTGGGTGTCTCCGCTCGAGCTCTTGGATTTGATCTGTCGATGGGAACACCCGACTCTGTGGAACGGTGCCCGCTCGTCCAAACAAATTTCTTTCAGCACCCAGATAGAGAGTTCCTCACGAAAGGTGTGGCTGTGGATGCTATGGTGGTGGCATCTGCTACACAGCAGGATGTAGCAGAGGCTTACGTCCGTCCATCCTCCTAATAAGGAGTCTAGGAGCATGGATCGATGCAGCGCACCCTAAGTTCAGCGGCCTTTACTTTGAGGTCTCTGAACTACCTAACGACTTTACGAGATTCCAGAGGGATCTGATTAAGGAGCTGTCCGATACCCTCTTAGGTAACCTGCCTGAGGAGCTGGCCCAGGCGGTTGGATCTCAGCTGGCTACAATGTCATCCATTTGAACTCGTCCATGAGGCTCATCTCAGATGCGGCCGAAGGGCGAGTAGAATGATGGTACAGGCATTGCTCTACGGAGACAAGCCTGGCTCCGCCTGTGTCATTTCATGGAGGCCTTCAAGTCTTCATTGCCGACGCCTTTGATGGGTCCTCCCTGTTTGGGCCCAGGTGAAAGACACACTTACCGCTGTGAACAGGAGGGTAAGACTCTGACTACCAGGGGCATGATTTTCCACTCCCTTCGGCCTTATCCCAAGGCTAAAGAGGAGGGAAGATGTGGTTCCGGAGATCGCAGAAGTCTTACCCCTCTCAGCAGGAAGGTTCCCCCTCCAGAGGCAGAGGAGGGGGAAATTCATCAGGAAGACGCCGTCCCAGAGGCGGCAGAGGCCCCCGCAACACTGGAGACCGCGAGTCCTTTCGTGGCTCTTCAACCTTTCATAGTCCCTGAGGGATTGCCCGACTGTGCTGCTCCGGAGCCAGTCGGGGTCCAAGCACCTAAAGGCCTGGGAAGGGATCACTCAGGACCGATGGGTGCTTCGAATTATCGCCGGAGGTTACTCCATTCCATTCTGTTGTCCCCCCCCTCAGTCCAAAAGAATCCCGGACCCGCCACCCACTCAACGGGATACCGCAGCCATAGAAATTTCAAAACTGCTGCAAAAAGGAGCCATCCAACCAGTCCCCGCAGACCAGATCGGATTAGGGACTTACTCAAGATTCTTTTAGTGCCAAAAGACCGGGGTCTTGAGGCCCATTTGGACCTAAGCAACCTAAACTGCTCAGTCAAGAAGTCCAAGTTCGAATGGTCACTTTACAAACCATTCTCCCGTTGTTGGAGAAAGGTGTTTGGATGTGCTCCATAGACCTCAAGGACGCGTATTACCATATCAAAATACATCAAACGTCCAGAAGACACTTGCGCTTCAGCCTAGGAAGCAGTCATTTTCAGTTCCGTGCGCTGCCCTTTGGTCTCACCACAGCCCCCAGGGTGTTCACCAAATGCTTGGCAGTAGTGACTGCTCACTTGAGGAGTCTAGGATTCCAGGTGTTTCCATCTAGACGACTGGCTTCTAACTGCCACCTCCAAGCATCTACTTCACGGAGCCTGCAAGCCACAACATCACTGGGCAATTCCCTCGGAATCACCTTCAATTGGCAAAAGTCTGTGTTACGGCCATCTCAAAGAATAAGATTCATAGGGGCAGAGATAGATTCAAACCAGATGCGTGTCTATCTGCCTGCAGACAGAATTCAGATCATACAAAATCAGGTTTGAGCCTTACTCCCCAGGTCCAAAGCCCCAGCCAGAATGGTCATGCAACTATTGGGATCGATGTCTGCCACAGTTCTGCTAGTTCCCTTGGCAAGGTTACACATGAGAATCCTCCAGTGGCTTCTTTCAACTCAGTGGTCCTTTCAGGAACTCCCTCTCAATCATCTAATATGGATCACAGAATCTTGCAGACGGGACCTTCGCTGGTGGCTAGTGTCTTCCAATTTGGATCAAGGACGACCCTTTGCTCTTCCTCCTCCAGCGGCCACTTTGACCACGGACGCCTCCCAGACGGGGTGGGGGGGGGCATTCCCTGGGCAGGTCAGTCCAGGGCAAATGGCATCCGTAAGAGACCTCTCTCCACATCAACATCCTAGAAATGAGAGCAGTACTCCTGTCCCTTCAAGCCCTTCACTGTTACCTCCCTCAGGGCATAATTGCTGTTCACTCGGACAACATGTCAGTTGTCTGGTACCTGAACAAGCAGGGAGGAACCAGATCCTATCCTCTTTGCAGAGAAGCGATGAGGGTCTGGGAATGGGCAATCTCAACCAAATGCTTCCTAGTGGCTACTCACATACCGGGCAAATCCAATGTCATAGCCGACAGGTTGAGCAGAACCATCCTCTCTCCTCACGAATGGTCTCTGAACATGACTATTACAAGACAGATTTTCAGCGAATGGGGAGTTCCGTGCGACCCTTGGCGACTCCTCTGAATGCAGTGCAAATTTTTCTCCTAACCCGGCCCGGGAAGAGCCCTATGGACTAGTCCATCCTTGACCCACCGCCTGCTTTATGCCTTCCCTCCAGTTCCTCTCCTACCCAGGGTAATTCAGAAGGCATCTCTCTTAGGGAGCAAGATGATCTTAATTGCTCCTTACTGGCCTCGTCAAGTCTGGTTTCCTATTTTCGAAACATGCTCTGAAGGTCCATGGTTCCTGGACCAGGTCCCAGACCTACTGATTCATCAGTCGGGACTACTACACCAGTCCCTACACACATTAAAATTGACGGCCTGGTTCCTCCTCTTCCGACCATAGTAAGGAGACATGCACTAGACCCAGATGTAGTGCACATATTGTCTTCAGCCCACAAGTCTGCTACGAAGAAACTGTATTCTAGCAAATGGAAAAGGTTTGCTATCTGGGCTCAACTCCGGGGCCTGGACCCCATTTCTACTCCCGTGGCAGAAGTACTCAAGTTCCTGACCTCTCTTTTCAACCAAGGCTCTTCTGTTTCTACCATCAAAGTACAACTGGCAGCGATTTCTAATTTTCATGAATCCATAGACCCACCCTTAATGAGCAACAGGTTGTGTAAGACCTTCTTGAAAGGTGCTGCTCTATTAAGACCTCCGATTTCTCATCCTGCACCTCCATGGGATCTCGATATAGTATTACGTGCCTTGACTTCTTCCCTTGAACCGGCAGCTACCTGTGATCTAAAGTTTCTATCATGGAAGACAGCCTTTCTAGTGGCAATTACTTCAGCCAGAAGGGTTTCAGAACTTCAAGCTTTGTCAGTGAAACCCCCGTATTTGGTTTTTCATACAGACAGGGTTTCTCTCAGACCAAATCCTTCTTTTGTTCCTAAAGTCTGTTCTACTTTATGCTTGCAACAGTCATTAGAGCTCCCAGTTTTTTTCCCAAAATACTCCAATAAAGCGGAATTTATTTTCCACACACTAGATGTCCACAGGCAGTTACGTTTTTATTTGGATAGGACCAAACAATCAAGAAAGACAGATCAGTTGTTTGTGTCCTTTGCAGAAAACAAATTGGACAACGCGGTCACAAAGGTCACCATTGCCAAATGGATCAGGGACTGTATTACTCAAGCTTATATTTATTCTAACAAAGAGCTTTCCACCTCTGTCAAGGCTCCATTCTACAAGGGCTATGGCTACTTCGGTAGCATTTCATTCTAAGCTTGCTATTGGTGACATTTGTGCTGCGGCTACATGGTCTTCCCCGCCCGCACACCTTCATTTCTCACTACAAATTAGATGTGGCATCTAGAGGACGAGCTTCATTTGGTTCCACAGTGCTCAGGAGTGTTTTCCAATGAGCCACCCGGGATTTAGGTGCTAGGGACGCTGTCCCATCAGTCAGAATATAGGCGAGATAGGATCACATAACATCTTTTAGTTATGTACTCACCATAACTTCAGATGTTTGGGATCCATCTCACCTACATTCCTAATAACCCACCCTCCTTCCCCCTTCCTTGGAGATCAGAGGATATCAGAAGGTCTGAATCCTGTTGTTTCATCTTGAAACATCTAACAATGTTATATAATCAAGCTGTGCATGTGTGCATGAATGCGGACAAACAAGATCTGGGGGATTAGTGGTGGTGCATCCTGGGATAAAGATAGCTCAGCCAATTAGAGGCCTCGCTCTATAGCATAAGCGTGCCGAGTCGGAGCAGAGGGATCGGCTCCGAGCCCATCAGTCAGAATGTAGGCGAGATGGATCCCAAACATCTGAAGTTATGGTGAGTACATAACTAAAAGTTTCCAGGCTGTGGCAATGTTGAGTCCTTACACTTTTTAGATACCATTGTAGTTTCCTCATATGCAGTCTTGCATATGGAATTAGTAGACTGCAGGATGCCATGTAGCCCAGAGCCTGCAGAATTTTCCTTGCAGATAACTGGGTCTTTGTTGCCATGTTTTTGAAGTAAGAAGTCAGTTGCCTTTGTCTGGCATGAGATAAGCCATCTGGGCAGTTGTATTTAAGCTGTCACCCAGGAATATTATCTCTTGAGAGGGTACTAGTTTTGATTTCTTTTCGTTTACTGTGTACCCTAGGCAAATTAGCAATCTTTTTACAAATGCCAGATGCTTTAGTAGAATGTCTTTGGTCTCTGCTTGAATAAGGCAGTCGTCCAAGTAGGGAAATATTTGAATTCCTCTTTGTCTGCAAAATGCAATTACTGGTGCCAGACATTTTGTGAAGACCCTGGGCGCAGTAGATAAGACAAAGGGCAGTGCAGAGGATTGGTAGTGCAGAGAGCCAGCTATGAATCTGAGATATCTTCTGCACGATTGTCTGATTGGGATATGCAGGTATGCCTCTGAGGTCCAAAGTTACAAGCCAAGCCTTCTTGCCCAGCATGGGCAGAAGCTGCTGCAGAGTTAACATTTAGAATTTTGGGACGTCCAGAAAAGTGTTTAGAATAGACGGGTCCAGAATTGGTCTCCAGGCTTTGTCCTTTCTTGGTACTAAGAAAAGTCTTGAGTAAAATCCTTGTCCCTGCTCTTGTTGTGGCACTGGCTGAATAGCCCTCATGTCCATTAGAGATGAAACTTGTTTTTGTGCCTCTGCCCATTGATTGTATGGCAGGTCTGGCATACCTTTTGCCTTTGGAAGGGTGTGAAAGTGGAACCTGTAGCCCTGAGAGACTGTTTTTAAGACCCATTTGTCCTGGGTGATCCTGTGCCATTTTTGTGAAAAAAAGTGCTAACTTTCCCACTAAGGGAGCTGCCAAAGGATAAGTGCTTGGCATTTGCAGAGGGAAGTCATTGAGACAGTTTCCGATAAGGCTGTGACTTGTCTTCTCCACTTTTGGAGGTAGAAGCACCCCATTGTCTGGGCCTGTATGAGCCCTGGGGCTGTTGCCTGCCTCTAGGGTGTCTGAATCTGCCTCTTTGTAGACCGTCTGCCACTGGAAAGGACCAATTCTTAGAAGGCCAGTTCTTGCTAAATCTGGGTGGCTGTACCTGTAAGAAATACTTTACTGTCTGCATACATTTAGCTTTATCCTCCATTTTCTTCAACACCTCTTCTGCCTTAACACCAAACAAAGTATCATGCTGTAATGGAGCATCCAATAATTTTGCTTTAACATGATCAGGCAGGTTCTGTTCCTTTAACCAAGCATGCCTTCTAATAACAGAACCTGTAACTGTGGCCCTGCACGAGGCCTCCAATGAATCATAACCACATTGCAAAGTATGTTTTCCCACTTATCCAGCTGCATGCAATAAATCCAGCAATTCTTGGTTCTCAGAACATTCAGAATGTCAACATTTTTTGTTTTAACAAAAACATTAAGTATTGCTGATATTTGAGCATATGAAACTGACAATTTAAAGCCCTTACAACCAAGGTAGCAGTAGTGTAGACTTTTTTCCCGTCTGTCCAGAGCCCTAGAATCTCTATCTGAGGGGACAGGGTTTTTAGCAGAAGCAGTCTTTACCCCTTTGGGACCCTGTGAGATAATTTCTGGGTTAGCAGCAGGGTTTGTATATAGGAATTTATGGGAATCTGGAACCGTGTAGCATCTGTCCGGCTTAACAGGTGCAGGCGGTAAAGAGTCTGGAGACAGGCCGGACTCTGAAAATACATCATCTACTATGTCTAGAACAGGAGGAATTGCAAGAGGTCTGTGCTGAGGCAGTAACAGAAAGTCTCTAAGCCTTTTCTTAGAATCTGAATAATCCTGGCTCTCCCAGTGGAAATGCTCCCTCATGGTATGCAGGGTTTCCCCAAATGAGTAATCCTCAGGAGGAGAAGCTGAAGGAATAGAATCTTCAGCATCAGAATCCTCATGGGGAGGAATAGAATATCCCTGTTCTGAAGAGGAGTCAGAGGAAATGGAAACCTGATCAGAGGAATCCTATTCAGTATCTTGCCTAGGCCTCTTTTCAGGAGGGGGATGGGAACACCTGATCAAAGTAGTTAGGTCTTCGGCCATTTTGAGCATCTGTTTCTTAGGCATAGAAGTCTGTCTAAGAGAATGCTGTACTTGTTTCCTTGTCTTTTAAAACTGCTTTAGACTTTGTCTTGGATGCTGAAGTAGGCTTTATATAAAGTTGTGTAGGTCTGAAAACACCCTCAGAAGCCGATGTCTGCTCAGCGGCTCTGGACCCATCTGAGGGATTGATTTCCGAAGGGCCAATACCTTGAGTATCCAGAGGCCTAGTTGTCTCCACGTGGGAGTTGGAGGCGGCCTGTATCTCTGAGGTAGCAGGAGTCAGGGGTTGCGAAAGTGCCTCCCTGAGAACCGGCGACTGGCCTAGAAGAGGCTTCGTCATCGGTTTTGGACCTCGGATGCCTGTCTTTTTCTTTATCCTTGCACTTTTTATGAATTCTGGTAGTCAGTTGTTCCGACAGTATTATATAGTTAAACCTTCGGCCAAAGTAATGAAAAGCAAAATCGTACTGACGGTTTATAGTGCGTTGGTTAAATCTAGCACAAAACCGACAACTAGCAACGGCGTGATCAGGGCCTAGGCAAGGAATACAGTAAGAATGAAAATCCTTATGAGGTATTTACTTCCCACAAGAAATACAATTGTTAACTTTTTCTGACATCAGTCTGGAGCAAGAAAAAAGTTTCCCCAATGGGGTGCTTAGCTTTATTCAAGACTTTGGATCTGAAATTCAATTACGAAAATCTCAGGAGTCGGCCGACCGGCACTTGCGAACTGCTTTTGCTTCGGGCACTGCACGGCAAGAAAGACTGAAGAAAATGGCGTCAGCTGCATCTTTTATATCCCTGGTGCACTGATGTCAGGGAAGAGGCGACAGCAACCGACGCCGGACCAAGACTTTGGAATTCAGGCCGACTGCGGGTAGCCTGCCAGCAGGATAACCCAAGTGTAATGACTGTAACAGTGAAACACGATGAACATCAGTAAAACACTATTACTTTTCCTACAAGAGCTAATAAACCATACTATTTAGACATTGCATCTTTGTCTTCATTCAGAACCGTGAGATAACATTTTGATGGCCTAAGCCCAGTAATTTAATTTCTTGTTTTTAAAGTTTGACATTAACCTATTCTCTTCTTTTGTCTTTTAAAACAAATGCATTTAAACAGTACAATACATACAGTCTGATGTACATGTATATTTCTTTTCTGTGCAGCAGAGCACACTGATAGATTTTTAACACAAGGAACTTTGCAAATTCGCTTTTTTAACACCAGCATCTTTACAAATTAGGTTAATGTACAAATGACATGTAATTCTTTACAAAATTCCAGCTAGCTGTGCTAGCATATGTTACATATCCACTGCCCTACTTCTCCTGGCATAGCTGAAAATACTTCACATTGTCACGTGTCCTACTTTTTAACACACTGCCTGTCTGGGAAAGTGTTATTCTAGTAGTTTAGTTGGGCAAGACACTGAATATTTGGGCCAGGCTATCCGTTACAGTTCTAAAGTGCTAGAACTCCCATGGCCCAGTATGAGGGAGAGCTACCAAAACAAGTTGCAGGTATGACCTAAGTGATAAAGGTTGAATTCCTGAGAGTTGGGGTCACTAAACTAACCCTAATAGTGACTAGTGTAGGCAAGTATGTCATAGAATATAGGCATGATATAATAGATATTTTTACTGAAGTGCTAGCTTTAGCCACAAATTTTACAAACACTTGTCAGATTGACTCGTCCCTTGATCAGGATGCAAAACAGCAGTTTCTCAGTGTTCTGTTGAATAAGGAACTCTTGATGTTCATCATTAAATCACTGTTAATAGGAAAGAAAACCAGTCGACATTCAAAGCTACAGGGCACCTTCCATGCCCCTTAATGCTGAAGGGCTCAAGGAGAGCAATATAAAACCAGTGCTTAGGTCAGCAAACTTTTTTGCTGTCTCTGTTCGCTTCAAGTGATCGGATGGATAGCAATTCTACAAGGCTGAGCAGATGAGTACCCTTCTGGAGAAAACCTTCCATTTCAACCTTTTTTCTGAAGAAAGGTTACTCTTTTTTATACAGAAGTTTATTTTAAGCTACGAAATGTGTTTTAGGGGTATCGCTAAAATTGTACTCCCAAAGTTAATTTTGGGGTTTACCTTACCTGATGGGGGAAAACTGTTACTTAATTTTGTGCACAAAAATCATTTTTGTATTTTAGTAAGGACATGAAAAATTATAGCTAGAGGCTAGGGTTTCTGTGGTTGTCACTAAAAGTTTTACCTTAAATTTTAAAAATTCCATCACGAGGATCACCAGCTCTTCCAGGCTCTGTCAGCTTATCGGGGACTTTTCTCTGATAAACCAGTGAAGTAGGCTCTAGGCTTTGGCTGTTTGGTTCTTCTCACCCCTGCATGCAAGAAGAAGCAAGTTTCATTGTAGTCTTCAGTAGTCTGGTTGGATGTCCTTCAAGGATGCATCTGCAGTCATCACATATGGGTTGTCCTGCCTCAGGCAGCCCTTCGGTCGGCCGGATTCCAAAGCCTGGGTCCAAGGCCGGCTGATGTCGCCCTTTCCCCACGGCCACAGCCTGGTATAAAAGCGCCAGCCGACGCCATCTTCCCAAGTCTTTCTTGCCGCGTGGTGCCCGAAGCAGAAGCAGTTCGCAAGTGCCGGTCTGCCAGCTCCTGTAAATTCGCTATCCGAAGACTTCAAAAGCTAAGTACCCCGTTGGGGGT